>NC_134884.1:905000-915000 GCF_041734735.1 Babylonia areolata
GTGAATGTAGACATCTTGTTGAAGCGCTCATTTTCACTGTTGAATGTCATCATTTAGAACTGAATCAACGAGAAAGGTGGGGGGGGGGGGGGTAGGGGGGAGAGTGGGGAAATGAATGGTGAGTTGTGGTAAACCGGACAGACGGGGGAGGGGGGGGGGTCAAGGGTGAAGGTTTGAAATGAACAGAAGTACAATCAAAGAAAAGATACTGAACAGACTAAATAAAAGGTTTGAAATGAACAGAAGTACAATCAAAGAAAAGATACTGAACAGACTTCATAAAAGGTTTGTAATGAACAGAAGTACAATCAAAGAAAAGATACTGAACAGACTTCATAAAAGGTTTGTTAATAAACAGAAGTACAATCAAAGAAAAGATACTGAACAGACTTCATAAAAGGTTTGAAATGAACAGAAGTACAATCAAAGAAAAGATACTGAACAGACTTCATAAAAGGTTTGAAATGAACAGAAGTACAATCAAAGAAAAGATACTGAACAGACTTCATAAAAGGTTTGTTAATAAACAGAAGTACAATCAAAGAAAAGATACTGAACAGACTTCATAAAAGGTTTGAAATGAACAGAAGTGCAATCAAAGAAAAGATACTGAACAGACTTCATAAAAGGTTTGTAATGAACAGAAGTACAATCAAAGAAAAGATACTGAACAGACTTCATAAAAGGTTTGTAATGAACAGAAGTACAATCAAAGAAAAGATACTGAACAGACTTCATAAAAGGTTTGAAATGAACAGAAGTACAATCAAAGAAAAGATACTGAACAGACTTCATAAAAAGGGGGGGTGGGGGGGGGGCGGGGTCGTTAATTCAGCAAGAGAAGACGTACTGGCCCGACCCAACTCCAGTGACCCGGAAGCTTATAGGGCAGTAGGTGGACCTGCAGAGCACAGCTGCCTTCATCACGGAGACTGGGGGGTCCACCTGACGATGGGGAAGAAGATTCAGCAAGAGGAAACAAGTGATGAATGTGAAACGTCAAGAACACCACCATTCCCACACAGACTGTGGACAACAAGTGATGAATGTGAAACGTCAAGAACACCACCATTCACACACAGACTGTGGACAACAAGTGATGAATGTGAAACGTCAAGAACACCACCATTCACACACAGACTGTGGACAACAAGTGATGATGAAACGTCAAGAACACCACCATTCCCACACAGACTGTGGACAACAAGTGATGAATGTGAAACGTCAAGAACACCACCATTCACACACAGACTGTGGACAACAAGTGATGAATGTGAAACGTCAAGAACACCACCATTCCCACACAGACTGTGGACAACAAGTGATGATGAATGTGAAACGTCAAGAACACCACCATTCACACACAGACTGTGGACAACAAGTGATGATGAATGTGAAACGTCAAGAACACCACCATTCCCACACAGACTGTGGACAACAAGTGATGAATGTGAAACGTCAAGAACACCACCATTCCCACACAGACTGTGGACAACAAGTGATGATGAATGTGAAACGTCAAGAACACCACCATTCACACACAGACTGTGGACAACAAGTGATGATGAATGTGAAACGTCAAGAACACCACCATTCACACACAGACTGTGGACAACAAGTGATGAATGTGAAACGTCAAGAACACCACCATTCCCACACAGACTGTGGACAACAAGTGATGAATGTGAAACGTCAAGAACACCACCATTCCCACACAGACTGTGGACAACAAGTGATGATGAATGTGAAACGTCAAGAACACCACCATTCACACACAGACTGTGGACAACAAGTGATGAATGTGAAACGTCAAGAACACCACCATTCCCACACAGACTGTGGACAAGTGATGAATGTGAAACGTCAAGAACACCACCATTCCCACACAGACTGTGGACAACAAGTGATGATGAATGTGAAACGTCAAGAACACCACCATTCCCACACAGACTGTGGACAACAAGTGATGAATGTGAAACGTCAAGAACACCACCATTCCCACACAGACTGTGGACAACAAGTGATGAATGTGAAACGTCAAGAACACCACCATTCCCACACAGACTGTGGACAACAAGTGATGAATGTGAAACGTCAAGAACACCACCATTCACACACAGACTGTGGACAACAAGTGATGATGAATGTGAAACGTCAAGAACACCACCATTCACACACAGACTGTGGACAACAAGTGATGAATGTGAAACGTCAAGAACACCACCATTCCCACACAGACTGTGGACAACAAGTGATGATGAATGTGAAACGTCAAGAACACCACCATTCCCACACAGACTGTGGACAAGTCATGATGAATGTGAAACGTCAAGAACACCACCATTCCCACACAGACTGTGGACAACAAGTGATGAATGTGAAACGTCAAGAACACCACCATTCCCACACAGACTGTGGACAACAAGTGATGATGAATGTGAAACGTCAAGAACACCACCATTCCCACACAGACTGTGGACAACAAGTGATGATGAATGTGAAACGTCAAGAACACCACCATTCCCACACAGACTGTGGACAACAAGTGATGATGAATGTGAAACGTCAAGAACACCACCATTCCCACACAGACTGTGGACAACAAGTGATGAATGTGAAACGTCAAGAACACCACCATTCCCACACAGACTGTGGACAACAAGTGATGATGAATGTGAAACGTCAAGAACACCACCATTCACACACAGACTGTGGACAACAAGTGATGAATGTGAAACGTCAAGAACACCACCATTCCCACACAGACTGTGGACAACAAGTGATGATGAATGTGAAACGTCAAGAACACCACCATTCACACACAGACTGTGGACAACAAGTGATGATGAATGTGAAACGTCAAGAACACCACCATTCACACACAGACTGTGGACAACAAGTGATGAATGTGAAACGTCAAGAACACCACCATTCCCACACAGACTGTGGACAACAAGTGATGATGAATGTGAAACGTCAAGAACACCACCATTCACACACAGACTGTGGACAACAAGTGATGATGAATGTGAAACGTCAAGAACACCACCATTCACACACAGACTGTGGACAACAAGTGATGAATGTGAAACGTCAAGAACACCACCATTCCCACACAGACTGTGGACAACAAGTGATGATGAATGTGAAACGTCAAGAACACCACCATTCCCACACAGACTGTGGACAACAAGTGATGATGAATGTGAAACGTCAAGAACACCACCATTCACACACAGACTGTGGACAACAAGTGATGAATGTGAAACGTCAAGAACACCACCATTCCCACACAGACTGTGGACAAAGTGATGAATGTGAAACGTCAAGAACACCACCATTCCCACACAGACTGTGGACAACAAGTGATGATGAATGTGAAACGTCAAGAACACCACCATTCCCACACAGACTGTGGACAACAAGTGATGATGAATGTGAAACGTCAAGAACACCACCATTCCCACACAGACTGTGGACAACAAGTGATGAATGTGAAACGTCAAGAACACCACCATTCCCACACAGACTGTGGACAACAAGTGATGATGAATGTGAAACGTCAAGAACACCACCATTCACACACAGACTGTGGACAACAAGTGATGATGAATGTGAAACGTCAAGAACACCACCATTCACACACAGACTGTGGACAACAAGTGTGATGAATGTGAAACGTCAAGAACACCACCATTCCCACACAGACTGTGGACAACAGTGATGATGAATGTGAAACGTCAAGAACACCACCATTCCCACACAGACTGTGGACAACAAGTGATGAATGTGAAACGTCAAGAACACCACCATTCCCACACAGACTGTGGACAACAAGTGATGAATGTGAAACGTCAAGAACACCACCATTCCCACACAGACTGTGGACAACAAGTGATGATGAATGTGAAACGTCAAGAACACCACCATTCCCACACAGACTGTGGACAACAAGTGATGATGAATGTGAAACGTCAAGAACACCACCATTCCCACACAGACTGTGGACAACAAGTGATGAATGTGAAACGTCAAGAACACCACCATTCCCACACAGACTGTGGACAACAAGTGATGAATGTGAAACGTCAAGAACACCACCATTCCCACACAGACTGTGGACAACAAGTGATGAATGTGAAACGTCAAGAACACCACCATTCACACACAGACTGTGGACAACAAGTGATGAATGTGAAACGTCAAGAACACCACCATTCACACACAGACTGTGGACAAGTCATGATGAATGTGAAACGTCAAGAACACCACCATTCACACACAGACTGTGGACAAGTCATGATGAATGTGAAACGTCAAGAACACCACCATTCCCACACAGACTGTGGACAACAAGTGATGAATGTGAAACGTCAAGAACACCACCATTCCCACACAGACTGTGGACAACAAGTGATGAATGTGAAACGTCAAGAACACCACCATTCCCACACAGACTGTGGACAACAAGTGATGAATGTGAAACGTCAAGAACACCACCATTCCCACACAGACTGTGGACAACAAGTGATGAATGTGAAACGTCAAGAACACCACCATTCCCACACAGACTGTGGACAACAAGTGATGAATGTGAAACGTCAAGAACACCACCATTCACACACAGACTGTGGACAACAAGTGATGAATGTGAAACGTCAAGAACACCACCATTCCCACACAGACTGTGGACAACAAGTGATGATGAATGTGAAACGTCAAGAACACCACCATTCCCACACAGACTGTGGATCGCACACCGTGGTGTAGGTAATGGCTTCAATCAACTCATCAGCCGGAACTGAACATGTTCGGTTTTCAACCGTTTAAACAACAGCCTGTTCACTCTGTCTCACAGCTTACACCTCCCACACCCGCCCTCCATCCCTGAAACCCCCACCCACTCCACTCCACTCCCTCTCCTTTCCCGTGGGCGTGGAATGTGCGCGCGTGGTTGTGTGTGTGTGTGTGTGTGTTTGTTTGTTTGTTTTGGGTTTTTTGTCTTTGTTTTTGCTTTGTGTTTGTTTGTTGTTGAGGGGGGTTGTTTTGTTTCCCCCGAAAACGCACCACACCGTCAATAGTCAATAGTGGTGGTGGGATGGTGGGGTGGGGGTGGGAGGAGCGTTGGGAGGGTGGGGGTTGGGGGTGGGGTGGGAGGAGCGTTGGGAGGGTGGGGGCGGGGGTGGGGGGGGAGGAGCGTGCTGATTTCTGTCAGAACAGCAGTACTGGGGGACCTGACACGGTCACATCAAACACAACCGCTGATTGAAGACAACTGCACTGGCGAGGCTGTTGACTCTGAGAATGTAGTTTGTTCTCTCTCTCCCTCTCTCTCTCTCTCTCTCTCTCTCTCTCTCTCTCTCTGTCTGTCTGTCTCTTTGTCTGTGTGGTTTTCAGAATAGTGGCGTGATTGAACAGCTTGACTTGTTTACCACGAACCGCTTCCCAAATGTTAACAGCCCAGCACCTAACGATTTTATATCATTGGAAACTTGACAGACAGCCAACGTTATTCATTGAGAACCTTGCAGGTGCCAACTTATCCGAATTCTTATGTAATGGACATCAGCTACTGGCTACAATTAACTGGACTGGATAATGATAGGTCACCAATCCAAGCTCGCAGGACGCTGTATAATTTAGACAACACTCTGGGGCAATAGATATACGGAAATGTTTGTGTTCTTAATCGAATGGATTTGCATTTGTGTGGGGATAACCGGAGTGTTGAATTGTTACTGGGCTTGTTTGTTGTTGTTGATGTTGTTGTTGTTGTTTATATAGATTTAAACAAAGAATTGTTCACTGCTGAAGGAAGATTAGCATGGCCATGTTCACAACAGTGACAGTTGTGCTGAATATGCCATGTTTAAGCTGACAATAATGTTTGAATCGTACATTGGAAACTGAATGAATAGATTTACAAAAATATCCTTTGACCAAATGTAGATATGGCGGTTTGGATTTCGCCACGAAAAAAACAAACAAACTGACTTAACTCTTTAAATGCCAAGGTAGGCTATAGCGCCGTGAGTTGTTGTCCCTTGCTCCTAACTCTTTCCATACCAAGTGACGCTGCAATGAGACCCACCAGCCACAGATCAAAGGGGATCTTTGCGTGGCCCGGTCATGTCAGCATCCATTATGCACGCTGCCAGCCATATTATTCATAACGGTGCATTCAGCGCGCTGTGTGTTGCACCCAGATCATGAAGTGGGCATGAAGTGGACTTGTGTCTTGGCGTCAAAAGGCCAGCCCATTTGGTTTTCGGCGTCTGACCCTGGCTTTTTGTGTGTGTTTGGAATTATTATGCGTTATGGTGTGTGTCTGTGTGCACTCGCGCGTGCGTGTTTGTGTGTGTTTGTGTATGTGTTTCGTTTATTATTTAGATTAGTTCTTTCCGTTCTATTTGGTTATTTTCTGACTATTCATTCTTTTAGTTTTTCGTGTGTTTTTTTGTGGTTTTTTTTTGTTTTTTGTTTTGCAGTTTTCTGAAGCTTTTGCTGACGGTCTGTCATATTCTGTTGTGTTGATTCCTATTGAAGATGGTTTCTGTGTGTGTGTGTGTGCGGGGGGGGGGGGGGGGGGTGTTTTAAGGCTCGGTGAGGCGCAACTGTTTTACTAATGATTACAATCCTAGAATTGTTGCTACGGCTTGCTTTCTTTCTGTCTTTCTTTTTAAAAAAAAATTTCTTTCTTTCTTTCTTTGCTTCTTTTGTTTTCTTTTTTTTCTTATCCTTTTTTTTCTTCCTTTCATTCTTTCATGTCCGTCTGTGTCTGTGTGTTTGAATGTATGTAAGACATACATTTTTTTTTCTCATTCTTCCTTTTTTTTTGGTTATCGAGCCTGTGCCAGTGTATGTACGTATGTATTATGTATGGATGGATGGATGGATGTAGTTTTCTTCTTTGAATGCATCTCTGTAAGGATCTATATTGTTCTGTCATTATTTTCCTCGTTATTTCTTTCTCCCCCCCCCCCCCCCAACCCCCTTCGCCCCTACCCCCCTTCTGTGATCGACGAGTGTGTTTTTGTTTTTCTTTCTTTCTTTCTTCCTTTTCCGTGCGGCGAGGTGTGACTGTTTTACTAATAACCATACCAGCGTTGTTGTTGCTGCGCCTTTTTCTTTCTTTCCTTCTGTTCTTTTCTGTTGCTTTTCTTTTCCTGTCTTTGATCTCCGAATTGTTGTTTCCCCATTCTGTATCCGTGCGATGATGTGGATCTGTTTTACTGATAACTGTATCAGTGTTGTTGCTGCGGGGTTTTTTGTGTTTTTTTCTTTCTTTCTTTCTTTCTTTCTTTCTTTCTGTCTTTGATCTCCGAATTGTTGTTTCCCCATTCTGTATCCGTGCGATGATGTGGATCTGTTTTACTGATAACTGTATCAGTGTTGTTGCTGCGGGGTTTTTTTGTGTTTTTTTCTTTCTTTCTTTTCCTTTCTTTCTTTCTTTCTTTCTTTCTGTCTTTGATCTCCGAATTGTTGTTTCCCCATTCTGTATTCGTGCGATGATGTGGATCTGTTTTACTGTTAACTGTATCAGTGTTGTTGCTGCGGGCTTTTTTGTGTTTTTTTCTTTCTTTCTTTCTTTCTTTTCCTTTCTTTCTTTCTTTCTTTCTTTCTGTCTTTGATCTCCGAATTGTTGTTTCCCCATTCTGTATCCGTGCGATGATGTGGATCTGTTTTACTGATAACTGTATCAGTGTTGTTGCTGCGGGCTTTTTTTGTGTTTTTTTCTTTCTTTCTTTCTTTTTCTCCTTTCTTTCTTTCTTTCTTTCTGTCTTTGATCTCCGAATTGTTGTTTCCCCATTCTGTATCCGTGCGATGATGTGGATCTGTTTTACTGATAACTATATCAGTGTTGTTGCTGCGGGCTTTTTTTGTGTTTTTTTTCTTTCTTTTTTTCCTTTCTTTCTTTCTTTCTTTCTGTCTTTGATCTCCGAATTGTTGTTTCCCCATTCTGTATCCGTGCGATGATGTGGATCTGTTTTACTGATAACTGTATCAGTGTTGTTGCTGCGGGGTTTTTTTTGTTTTGTTTTGTTTTTTCTTTCTTTTCTTTCTTTTTTTCCTTTCTTTCTTTCTTTCTTTCTATCTTTGATCTGCGAGTTGTTATTTTCCTCTTCTATTTACGGGTGATGATGTGGATCTGTTTTACTGATAACTATATCAGTGTTGTTGCTGCGGGGTTTTTTTTGTGTTTTTTTCTTTCTTTCTTTCTTTCTTTTCCTTTCTTTCTTTCTTTCTTTCTTTCTGTCTTTGATCTCCGAATTGTTGTTTCCCCATTCTGTATCCGTGCGATGATGTGGATCTGTTTTACTGATAACTATATCAGTGTTGTTGCTGCGGGGTTTTTTTGTGTTTTTTTTCTTTCTTTCTTTCTTTCTTTTCCTTTCTTTCTTTCTTTCTTTCTTTTCCTTTCTTTCTTTCTTTCTTTCTTTCTGTCTTTGATCTCCGAATTGTTGTTTCCCCATTCTGTATCCGTGCGATGATGTGGATCTGTTTTACTGATAACTGTATCAGTGTTGTTGCTGCGGGCTTTTTTTGTGTTTTTTTCTTTCTTTCTTTTTTTTTTTTTTTCCTTTCTTTCTTTCTTTCTTTCTTTCTGTCTTTGATCTCCGAATTGTTGTTTCCCCATTCTGTATCCGTGCGATGATGTGGATCTGTTTTACTGATAACTGTATCAGTGTTGTTGCTGCGGGCTTTTTTGTGTTTTTTTCTTTCTTTCTTTCTTTCTTTTCCTTTCTTTCTTTCTTTCTTTCTTTCTGTCTTTGATCTCCGAATTGTTGTTTCCCCATTCTGTATCCGTGCGATGATGTGGATCTGTTTTACTGATAACTGTATCAGTGTTGTTGCTGCGGGCTTTTTTTGTGTTTTTTTCTTTCTTTCTTTTCTTTCTTTTTTTCCTTTCTTTCTTTCTTTCTTTCTTTCTGTCTTTGATCTCCGAATTGTTGTTTCCCCATTCTGTATCCGTGCGATGATGTGGATCTGTTTTACTGATAACTGTATCAGTGTTGTTGCTGCGGGCTTTTTTGTGTTTTTTTCTTTCTTTCTTTCTTTCTTTTCCTTTCTTTCTTTCTTTCTTTCTTTCTGTCTTTGATCTCCGAATTGTTGTTTCCCCATTCTGTATCCGTGCGATGATGTGGATCTGTTTTACTGATAACTGTATCAGTGTTGTTGCTGCGGGCTTTTTTGTGTTTTTTTCTTTCTTTCTTTCTTTCTTTTCCTTTCTTTCTTTCTTTCTTTCTTTCTGTCTTTGATCTCCGAATTGTTGTTTCCCCATTCTGTATCCGTGCGATGATGTGGATCTGTTTTACTGATAACTGTATCAGTGTTGTTGCTGCGGGCTTTTTTTTGTGTTTTTTTCTTTCTTTCTTTCTTTTTCTCCTTTCTTTCTTTCTTTCTTTTCCTTTCTTTCTTTCTTTCTTTCTTTCTGTCTTTGATCTCCGAATTGTTGTTTCCCCATTCTGTATCCGTGCGATGATGTGGATCTGTTTTACTGATAACTATATCAGTGTTGTTGCTGCGGGCTTTTTTTGTGTTTTTTTCTTTCTTTTTTTCCTTTCTTTCTTTCTTTCTTTCTGTCTTTGATCTCCGAATTGTTGTTTCCCCATTCTGTATCCGTGCGATGATGTGGATCTGTTTTACTGATAACTGTATCAGTGTTGTTGCTGCGGGCTTTTTTTGTTTTGTTTTGTTTTTTCTTTCTTTTCTTTCTTTTTTTCCTTTCTTTCTTTCTTTCTTTCTATCTTTGATCTGCGAGTTGTTATTTTCCTCTTCTATTTACGGGTGATGATGTGGATCTGTTTTACTGATAACTATATCAGTGTTGTTGCTGCGGGGTTTTTTTGTGTTTTTTTCTTTCTTTCTTTCTTTCTTTTCCTTTCTTTCTTTCTTTCTTTCTTTCTGTCTTTGATCTCCGAATTGTTGTTTCCCCATTCTGTATTCGTGCGATGATGTGGATCTGTTTTACTGATAACTATATCAGTGTTGTTGCTGC
>NC_134884.1:917500-922500 GCF_041734735.1 Babylonia areolata
TGCTGTGTATCTATCTATCTATCTATCTGTCTATCTATCTATCTGTCTATCTATCTATAGACACACACACTTGAGGTGGACCATGTGGCTGTTCCAGACGTCGCCCTCCATACCGGTGCTGTGTGAGGAAGGACGACCCTACCTGACGGACCCGGTGACGGCCCGCCGGCTGTACGCCTGTCACCTGCCCCCTGACGGGGCCCCCTCACACCTGCACGCGCACGGCGCGGCCCTGTCGGGGGGCCTGAAGGCGGCGCTGGCCGCTGCTCACCCGGCCCCCGGCTCCGTGCCCCCCGGGCCCCCCGGCATGGAGGCTGCTGGGCCTGCTGCCTTCTACAACCCTCTGGTGAGAGCGCTGAGAGTTAATAATAATAATAATGGTATTTATATAGCGTTGAATCTTGTGCATGGACAAATCATAGAGCTTTCGCACCAGTCATTCACACGCATGCATAACTCTAAAACTGGAGAAACTGAAGACAAGGAAGAGGCAGGGAAGGGAGGCTATTTTGGGAAGAGGTGGGTTTTAAGGCCAGACTTGAAAGAGCTGAGTGTGGAGACTTGACGAAGCGAAAGAGGGAGTTCATTCCAATTGCAAGGTCCAGAGACAGAAAAAGAACGGCGGCGAACAGTCGAGAGTTTGAATCTGGGTATGCGTAAGCAGAGTGGATCCGAAGCTGATCGTAGTGAGCGAGATGGAGTGTAGAGGTGAAGGCAGCCATAGAGATAGGAGTTGAGGGGTCTGTATGTGGGAGGGAGGGGGTGTTGTGTGGGTGTGGGTGTAGTAGTAGTAGAAGTAGTAGTAGAGTAGTAGTAGTAGTAGTAGTTGTAGTAAGTGTTGTAGTTTCATACAACTGATGTTCTAGGTTAGATTTTAGTCTTTCTCTGTACATTAATGTGCACATAACTGCATATTTATGATTGTCATCAGTGATGGTATTCGTATTGTGGTTGTTGTTTTTGTTGCTGTTACTCTTTTTGGTATATTTGTTTGAATGAGACATTGACGGCTGCTTTTAAAATGAGTACAATGTCAAAAGAAAATTGTGTAGACAAACCTGTGGTGTGTGTGTGTGTGTGTGTGTGTGTGTCTGTGTCTGTGTCTGTGTGTGTCTCTGTCTGTCTGTGTGTCTATGTTCGTGTGTGTCTGTGTGTTTAGAAACGGGTATGATAATAAACACACAATATCAGTAGTAACAGAAGTAGTAACGTAGAACCGACTTTTACGGCAGGTGTTGTTCTTTCTCTGTATATCACTTGGAAAAATAATTGCACAGTATCATTGGTGGTAGTAGTAGTAGCAGCAGCAGCAGCAGCAGTAGCAGTAGTAGTAGTGGTGGTAGTGGTGGTGGTGGTGGTAGTTGTAATAGTGTTGCTATACTTTTTTTTTCTGAATGAAACAGTGACGTCTGCTTTTAGAATAAATGTTTTTTTTGTTTGTTTGTTTGTTTTTTACATTGAACTTACGCTCTCTCTCTCTCTCTCTCTCTCTCTCTCTCTCTCTCTCTCTCTCTGTCTGTGTGTGTGTGTGTGTGTGTGTGTGTGTGTGTGTGTGTGTGTGTGTGTGTGTGTGACCTTGCAGTTACGAGGGTTGGCGGTGAGACCAGAGCGACTTGCGCAGTGTTTAACACCCTCCGGTCATCCCATCGCCTTCGATCCTGCCCTGGCCGCCCACCCCTATGGCTTGCTGTGAGTCAGTCTGGCTGTCTGTCACTGGCTGTCTGTCTGTCACTGGCTGTCAGTCTGGCTGTCTGGCTGTGTCTGTCACTGGCTGGCTGTCTGTCATTGGCAGTCTGTCTGTCTGTGCCTAGTTGTCTGTCACTGTCTGTCTGTCTGTCTATCTGCCACTGGCTGGCTGGCTGTCTGCCACTGGCTGTCTGTCTCTAGTTGTCTGCTTCTGGCTGCTGTCTGTCTCTGGCTGTCTGTCTGTGTCACTGGCTGGCTGGCTGTCACTGTCCCTCAGTCTGTCACTGGCTGTCTGTCTGTCACTGGCTGTCAGTCTGTCACTGGCTGTCTGTCTGTCACTGGCTGTCTTTGTTGTGTTGTCAGTGATGGGAGTGTGCCCTTTCTGGACGGATTTCCGTACCGCAACAGAAAGAAAACGGTTGTTTTCTGTTCTTCATCCTACTTTATTTTATTTTCAAATCATTTGCACTGCGCGCGCGCGTATTGCTGTTGTTGTCGTCGTCACCATCATCTTCATCTTCATCATCTTCTCCTCCTCCCCCACCTTCTTCATCTTTTTCTCCCCCCCCCCCCCCTCTCTTGCCCTTACCTCCTGTGTTTTTTCTTTGGCTTATTTCCCCTGATCCCAGCCCCTCTTTTCTTTCAAAAAACCAATATCCCACTTCCTTTGCTGATACACTGAACTTTGACCTACAGCTACGCGGGACTGGACGTCAACGGTCTGGGCATGCGCAAAGCGGCCACACGGGAAACAACAGGACCGTTGAAGGCTTGGCTGCACGAGCATCGGAAAAACCCGTACCCCACCAAGGCGGAGAAGATCATGCTGGCCATCATCACCAAAATGACCCTCACTCAGGTAGGATATTTATAGCATCGGAAAAACCCGTACCCCACCAAGGCGGAGAAGATCATGCTGGCCATCATCACCAAAATGACCCTCACTCAGGTAGGATATTTATAGCATCGGAAAAACCCGTACCCCACCAAGGCGGAGAAGATCATGCTGGCCATCATCACCAAAATGACCCTCACTCAGGTAGGATATTTATAGCATCGGAAAAACCCGTACCGCACCAAAGCGGAGGAAATGGTCGTGAACGGCTATGGATCTGTTAACTTTCAATCTTTAACCTACTATATAGTATTACATGACTATCAGTTATTATTGTTATTTTATTTGTTCGTTGGGATTGATTTTTTGTTGTTGTTATTGATGTTATAATACGGCGTGACCTGTGGCCTGTGACAGGTGTCCACGTGGTTCGCCAATGCCCGGCGCCGCCTGAAGAAAGAGAGCCGTCTGTACTCCGGGGGTCCCGACACGGACCACCACGATGACCACGACGACCACGACGACCAGGACGATGACCTGCCGCCCAGAGAGGACGAGGAGCGTCAGGGGGTGGACCTCCACGGCTGTCACTCTCACTCCCGTACGTTGGCGTGGATTCTGCCTCTGCTTCTTCTTCTTTCTTCTGCTTCTTCTGCTTCTTCTTCTTTCTTCTTCTTCTTCTTCTGCTTTTTCTTCTTCTTCTGCTTCTTCTTCTTCTTCTTCTTCTTCTTCTTCTTCTTCTTCTTCTTCTTCTGCTTCTTCCTCTTCTTCTACTTCTTCTTTTTGCCTGTCGACAATTCAGCATCGTTCCACAATGTCCCTGAAATCCTGCAACATTTCAAGTGGTCCTTAATTGATGATAAATAATAATGACAAATGTGATGATGATGGTGGATGATGACGATGATGATGATGGTGATACTGCTGCTGCTGCTAATGATGATGACGACGATGACGATGAAGATGTTGACGTGGTGTGCAGGTGACTCAGACGAGGACATCAACGTGGACGTCTCTGACGTGTCGGACACGGAAGACATCGTCATCACCACCACCACCACCACCTCCCCCACCACCCTCCACCCCTCCCTCACCTCCCCCACCACCACCGCCACCCCCAAATACCACCCCCACCACCACCCTCACCTCCACACCTCCTCCTCCGGCCTCTCCCCCTTCCCCCTCACCCCCTCTTTCCCCCACCACCACCACCACCACCACCACCCCTCCGCCTTCCTGCCCAGACCCGTGGCGGACCTGGGTGGTTTGTGCAGGGTGGGGGTGGGGGTGGACGTTCCCCCTGCCCCCTCCCCCCTCCAGCAGCAGCAGCAAGGTGTCGCGGACCCCCACCCCCACCCCCACCCCCACGCCCACCCTCACGGCCCCTCCCTGTCCGTGGAACAGGTGACCCCGGCAGTCGTCCCCCTCAAACCCACCCCTTCCCCCTCCCCCTCCGCCAGCCTGCCCAACGGCCTGACTCCCCCTCACCCCGCGCCGTCAGCCCAGGACTGTGCCCGGACAACGACGACGACAACAGCATCAGCTGTTTCCCCCCACCACCAAGAAAGCTGCCACCACGGCGATGCCCAACGGCTCCCTGGGCAACGTGTCACCGCCGCCACGTCCTCACAGGGCCCCGAGTCCTTCTTCAGACCAGAGGGGAGACGGGGGGGAAGGTTCTTCTCCCCCTCCTCCTCCCACTCCTCCTCCTCTTCCTCCAGTGGCGGCTTCCAAGCCCAAGATCTGGTCCATCTCGGAGATCATCCACTCTGGCGGCTCCTCCTCAGCCAGGAGAAGGAGGAGGGGCAGCAGCGAAGAAGGAGAAGGAGGAGAAGAAGGAGAGGAAGACAAAGAAAGCGCCTCTGCCGTGGTGATGGCGGCTTCACCGCCCTGTCCCCGGGAGGTGTCGGCTATGTCGGTGTCGCAGCACAGACCGCCGCCACCGGACTTCCTGACGTCATCAGCTGCTGCCGCCCAGAGGCAGGAGGTCCTCCTGTCCCACCCCCTGGCCACCTCCCCTTTCCGGACGTTGGGAGGCCAGGTCAGTCCGGACATCCGGCTTCTGGCCTCCAATCCCCGGCAGGTCCCAGCCTCGGCCTTTCTGGTTCCGGGTCATCCTCACCACCCTCACCACCCTCACCATCACCCGGGGTGGGGCGTGGCCCCAGTGGTGGGCGCCCTGCGATTGGCTAGTGCCTGTCACGTGATGCAGGCCATGGGCGGAAGGAAGGGAAGTGGTGGTGGGGGAGGAGGGGGAGGGAGGGAGGAGGACGAGGAGGGGGCGGGGGGTGACGGAGGAGGAGGAGGCAGGGAGGAGAGTCCTCAGACGGAGGCTTTGGATCTGCACACCAAGAAAGAGGAGAGAGGTGAGTGAGTGTGTGTGTGTGTGTGTGTGTGTGTGTGTGTGTGTGTGTGTGGTGTGTGTGAGTGTGTGTGTGTGTGTGTGTGTGTGTGTGTGTGTGTGTGTGTGTGTGTGTGT
>NC_134884.1:927500-932500 GCF_041734735.1 Babylonia areolata
GGTGAAGAACAGCTGATGAGGTCTTCATGTGGTGTTGGGAGGGAGAGCAGCCTGGTGAAGAACTGATGAGGTCTTCATGTGGTGTTGGGAGGGAGAGCAGCCTGGTGAAGAACAGCTGATGAGGTCTTCATGTGGTGTTGGGAGGGAGAGCAGCCTGGTGAAGAACAGCTGATGAGGTCTTCATGTGGTGTTGGGAGGGAGAGCAGCCTGGTGAAGAACAGTTGATGAGGTCTTCATGTGGTGTTGGGAGGGAGAGCAGCCTGGTGAAGAACAGCTGATGAGGTCTTTATGTGGTGTTGGGAGGGACAGGAGCCTGGTGAAGAACTGATGAGGTCTTCATGTGGTGTTGGGAGGGACAGCAGCCTGGTGAAGAGCTGATGAGGTCTTCATGTTTTCTACTCAATTCACTGGGGTACTCGGACACAACTGCAGCTGTGAAGTTTTTTGGGGTTGTTTTTTTTCTGAGTTTTTTTTTTCTTGATGGTTACTTTGCTGCTGCACAATTCTCCGCCATTATTATTATCATCATCATCATCAATGTTAGCAAGGAGGAGAAGTAGGAGAAAAGGGAGGAGAAAAGCCAGGTTCTGTGGAGATCGAGGAGTACAGGAGAAAGACTGATTGCAAAATGTTGATGTTGTCTCAACTGGAGCACAGGAAGCCCTGTCACGCTGTGAACAGCCACAGCACAGTTTGGAGAGACACATGCTGCAGAATGTTGATGTCTCACAGGAAGCCCTGTCACGCTGTGAACAGCGACAGCAGTTTGGGGAGAGATATTCTGCAGAATGCTGATGTCTCACAGGAAGCCCTGTCACGCTGTGAACAGCGACGGCACAGTTTGGGGAGAGACACATGCTGCAGAATGCTGATGTCTCACAGGAAGCCATGTCACGCTGTGAACAGCGACAGCAGTTTGGGGAGAGATATTCTGCAGAATGCTGATGTCTCACAGGAAGCCCTGTCACGCTGTGAACAGCCACAGCAGTTTGGGGAGAGATATTCTGCAGAATGCTGATGTCTCACAGGAAGCCCTGTCACGCTGTGAACAGCGACAGCAGTTTGGGGAGAGATATTCTGCAGAATGCTGATGTCTCACAGGAAGCCATGTCACGCTGTGAACGGCGACAGCACAGTTTGTCCCATGTCACATTGTGAACATTGACGACACAGTTGGGTGCTGTGCTGTGTTGTGTTGTGCTGTGTTGCTTTGTGTTGTGTTGTGTTGAGGTCCACGGGTGTGCAGGACCCCGGAACGGTTCCACATGGAGATGACACAGCGAAGAAGGGCGAGTTTGAAGCCAGGTTGCAAAATGTCAAACTGCATGCTTGATCCTTTTCCCTACCCCGCCTCTCTCTCTCTCTGTCCATGTTCATGTCTCTGTCTCTTTGTCTCTCTGTCTGCCCCGCCACCCCCTTCTCTCTCTCTCTCTTCTCTCTCTCACCTTTCTTGCTCTCTCCCACACTCACGCCCCCCTCTCTTCACCCACCAACCCTTCCCCTCTCTTCCTCATACAGAAGATTTGAGAAGACCCCCTCCACCCCCCACCTGCCAATCCAGGTGAACAGCTCCTTGATTTAAGGGAACCAACGTCGCATCCGTTCCAAGCTGCTAAGGAGGTGGAGGAGGGATGGTGTGACGGCCTGTATTGAAATAACCGCACACATTCTTTGGCGATATTGAAGTTGGTGTTACCTGACTAACAAGAATTGCAGCCTTCTGTGAGAATACTCACGAAATCCAGGACTGTGCTGACATCCAGACAAACTCATGTGACTCCTCTGCTGTTGTTGGTGAGGCAATGTTCAGGCCAGACACCCTGGAGCTGTGGTTTGGGGGATGTTTCTGGCGCGGAGTAGGCTGTGTTCTTTACTGAGGAGAATTCCAAACAAGATGCAAGGATTCCAGAACTGTGCTGCAAGGCTCATGTTAAAAACACCCAGACAAACCAGCAGTACTCCTCATCTTGAGAAAGGACGCTGTCCATTTCTCACAGGGAAGATGACAAACTGGCCGCCATGCTGTTGAATAACATCAGTTTCAGTTTCAGTTTCAGTAGCTCAAGGAGGCGTCACTGGGTTCGGACAAATCCATATACGCTACACCACATTTGCCAAGCAGATGCCTGACCAGCAGCGTAACCCAACGCGTTTAGTCAGGCCTTGAGAAAAAAAAAGGGTGAATAAATAATAGATAACTACTACTACTAACAATAATATGTATAAGGCGCAAAAACTTGATGAAGTCAACTATAAGCGTACATAAATAAAATTAAAAAAATTAATATAAATAATAATAAAATAAATAAATAAAAAAAGACAACAATTATGATAAATAAGCAAATAAATGTAAAACATGGAGACACACATTCACACATACACCCACATATGCATAACAGATATGCATAACAGATATGCACCAAACATGCAGTTTCACAGATACGAAAGGACAGTCAAATACACATAAACGTACATGAGCCCCAACACACACACACACACACACACACACACACACATTACCCTGCACTTACGTTCCTTTGTGACTTACTTTCGATCTGTGCTTCTTTAGTGCAGACTTTTATTGGGTATGTGTAAATACACAAGTGCAACTCGTATTCCAAATATTGGTTCTTCTCTCTGTTGTAACTTGTATTCAGCCGGGGATTATATCACAAACGGGTCTCGACAGGTGTCGATCAGTGCGTCAGAATATATATATATATATATATATATATATATATATATATATATATATATATATATATATATATATATATATATGAAGCAACAACAACAACAAAAAACGATGTCGTTTTCACTCATTTTTCTTTTTCTTTTTTTTCGGTTTTGATCCAGTGACATATTTTTCTTGTTGGTTTTTTGGTGTGTGTTTTTACATTCAAACTCTGCGCTGCCATATTGTACAATCTGTTTGCAGTTTTGCTGTGCTGTGAAACACTGCTGCAGTTGTTGGTTGATGCAAACTGACTGGTCTACAGCCTGTTGTGTGGATGTTGGGGAGACTGGGGGGTGGTGGGGGGTTGTGGTGTGTTCTGCTTTCTGTTCTTGTGCGTCGTTTGACATACACTGGCCAACTGACTGCAGAGTGATAGCTCTATCATCAGTGGTTTCCCTACTGCAGTGAGAAATCATTTACAGCTGTGTCTGGTGGGAAGGAGGTGACTCTTCAAACAAGGAGTCAGTATTGCACTGGTTCTTAGTGCTGCAGTCTTGGGGGCTGGTTGACCTTAGGGCACCATCCCCACGCCGACTGTCCTCAAGCCCTCTTGGCCGAGAGAGTTGGGATGTAACTTGGGCAAGACACTCTCCACTGTAATCAGTTTCTAGCCAGGATAGCCGTGACAACAGTTGCCCTCTCTGTTGCCCTGATGGCCATAGTGGGACCCGACACTGTCCTACAATACCGTCCCTTGCCCCTCGTGTTTAGCATACACCTTGTTCAGCTCGGGCCGTCATCCAGTTCCACGTGTGTTTCCAAGTTCATCACTTCCTGCACTGTGCAAGTTTGGTGGGCTTTTTGTTTTCTTTTCTTTTCCTCTCTTCTGTTTGTTTGGTTTTTTGGGTTGTTTTTTTTTTTTTTAATCCAGCGTGTTTGGGACTGGCTATTTTTGTGAATGTGTTTGGGATAAGGCGCCGTCTGTACATTTCCCGTGTGATTCACTCCGCATTGTATTTAATATAATCGATGAATTCCGTGCACACATTTTATTTTGCTGTGCCTGCTTGCTATTGCTGCCAGTGATTCCACTTTGTCAAGCTGCCATTTTTTCTTTTTTCTTTATTTTATTTTATTCTATTTCCCTTTTTTTTTTTCTTTTTTTTTTTTTTTTGAGGAGGAGGAGGAGGCATCGGGGGTTGAGGGTCTAACATTGCCACCTGCTATTATGTAAACTGTCCCGTTCATTTTCTGTACTTATTTTGAATTGATTGTGGATGACGTGAGGCTGCTGGTGATCCTTGTGTTGACTGCGTGCCAGACGTTATAATTCTATTGGGTATTTTGTAGTGTGTGTGTGTGTGTGTGTGTGTGTGTGTGTGTGTGTGTGGTGTTGTTGGATTTTAAGTTATGATGTGGCCGGCACCAGTGGTTGATGGACTGCCGGTTGGTGTGATGGGCGATGTGTTGCTGTCTGTCGACGTGGCTTCGCGGAGCCAGCTCCATGCTCTGGTTTCCCTGAGGACTTGCCACACGAGGTCCAGTGGAGGACTGCCGCAGTCCAGCGCTGGATATATTACTATTATTATTAGTTTTGGTTACGTTCATCATTATTGTGATGATGATGATGATGATGATGATGGTGGTGGTGGTGGTAGTTGATGTTTGTATTTTGTTGTTGTTGTTGACAGTTGCTGCTGTTTGTTATTATTTTCCTCTTGGATTTTTGTTGTTGCCGTAATTATTATTATTATTATTATTATTATTATTATTATTATTATTATTATTATTATTATTATTGTTGTTGTTGTTGTTGTTGTTGTTATTATTACTGTTATTATTAACGTTGTTGTTGTTGTTAACATTTTAGTGAACATATTTATTGAATAGCTTTTATTGAATCGCTTTTATACATTAGTCTGTAAGTTAGATTCGATTTTTGATAATGGCGAAACGAAAATTGCATGGTCCTTTCAATTTTCATTTTAATGTCAAAGTACAGTTGTTGTTTTGGGGAGAAAATAGCTTTGAAATGTCAGGACTCTCTCTCCCTCTCTCTCTCTCTCTCTCTCTCTCTCTCTCTCTCTCTCTCTCTCCCTCTCTCTCTCTCTCTCTCTCTCTCTCTCTCTCTCCCTCTCTCTCTCTCTTATTGAATGCAGTTTTACAAAAGTAATGTGTATCTCCGAACACAAAAAAGATAGTTAGACAACACACACTTACAACTGAACCCAGGTTATAACAAAGACTCACTTTATTTACACAAGGTTGCACAAGGTGTAACAAAACTGGTTTGATGCTGCGTCTGTAAAATGATGGGCACGTA
>NC_134884.1:937500-942500 GCF_041734735.1 Babylonia areolata
GTGTGTGTGTGTGTGTGTGTGTGTGTGTGTGTGTGTGTGTGTGTGTTGTAATGTGTGGTGTGTGTGTGTGTGTGTGTTTGCGTGTGTGTGTGTGTGTGTGTAGTGTGTGTTTGGTGTGTCTGTGTGGGTTGTATTGTGTGGTGTGTGTGTGTGCGTGTGTGTGTGTGTGTGTATGTGTGTGTTGTATTGTGGTGTGTGTGCGTGTGAGTGTGTGTGTGTTGTATTGTGTGTGTGTGTGTGTGTGTGTGTGTATAAATATATATATATATGTGTGTGTGTGTGTGTGTGTGTGTGTGTGTGTGTGTGTGTGTGTGTGAGCGTGCGCGCGCGCATGTGTGTATGTGTGTGTGTCAGTGTGAGTGTGTTTGTTGTCGTGTGTGTGTGTGTGTGTGTGTGTGTGTGGTGTGTGTTGTCGTGTGTGGTGTGTGTGTGTGTGTGGTGTGTGTGTGTGTGTGTGTGTGTGAGTGTGTGTGTCAGTGTGTGTGTGTGTGTTGTCGTGTGTGTGTGGTGTGTGTGTGTGTGTGTGTGTGTGTGATCGGAACAGAACGTGTTGTAGTCTATTCAATGAAGAATGTTCGTAAATTTTCACCCGTGACAATGATATGCTTTTTCACCAGAAATGATAATATGATTCGAAACATTTTCTCTGTGGATCTGTTTAGATTAAATTATTTTTGTGTGATTTTTGTTGTTGTTTTAAATGTCTGCATACGCATTTTTTAAGTTGAAATATTGTTAAATTATTATTATTATTATTATTAATCAATTATTTGAATTACTAATTATTGATAAATCAATATGTGTGAGTGTGTGTGTTTGCCTGTCTCTGTGTGTGTATCTGTGTGTGTGTGTATCTGTGTGTGTGTGTGTATTCTCGCACGTGCGTGCGTGCGTATTTATATGTGATGTATGTGTGTGTGTGTGTGTGTGTGTGTGCGTGCGTGCGTGTTTGTGTGCACTTGCTTTTAAAAGTGTAGAAGTGACAACCAGGAGAGGCTCCGTGTTGAAGAGAGGTAATGGGTGTGTGGCCCCACAAGGCCATCAAATGGCCATACACGCGCATTGCGGGCTGTGCCAACTGTGAACGGGGGGCTTGTTGGACATGAGGGAAACACGGGAGATTATTGCCACTCCAACAGGCCGGCTGTGTGTGTGTGTGTGTGTGTGTGTGGTGTGTGTTTGAGGGGTGACGGGGACAAGGTGTGAGTGCTGAGTGGTTGGGGTAGCGGCGAGGAAAGGGTGAACGTGTAAAATAGAATGTAATGCTGATGGACATGTTTGGCTGCGTCCTGTGATAAGCGACACCCGGGGGTTTGAGGAATCTGATTTGGTTTTGTCGCCAGAGACACAAACTTTGCACATCTCGGGTATAAACAGCATTTTCCGCCCGCCCCCCCCCCTCTCTCCCCCTCTCTCTCTGTCTCTGTCTCTGTCTCTCTCTCTCTCTCTCTCTCTCTCTCTCTCTCTCTTACAAACAAGCACCTGCAGACCCCAAACACTTTAGATTCACATAAGTAATTGTTTGGTGACTCATTTTTCTAAGAAATAATTATGCAGTCAGCATTTTATGTTCGTAGGGCTCTGGGGTATTATTACCATTAGTGGTAGTGATGGTAGTAGGCAGTAGTAGAAGTGGTGGTATATCATCATCATCT
This sequence comes from Babylonia areolata, assembly GCF_041734735.1. Lineage (NCBI taxonomy): Eukaryota > Metazoa > Mollusca > Gastropoda > Neogastropoda > Buccinidae > Babylonia > Babylonia areolata. The sequence continues at coordinate 939,156 of NC_134884.1, forward strand.
TCGTCATCTTTATCTTCATCATCATAATCATCATTATTATTATCATTATCAATATCATTATTACAATCATCATTAGTGTTATCATCATCATAATCATCTTTATTATCATTATTATTATTGTTGTTGTTGTTGTTTTGTTGTTGTTTTGTTGTTTTTCTTGTTATCATCATCATCGTAATCATCATCATCATTATCGTAATCATCATCGTAGTCATCATCATCATTACTATCACTGTTGTTTTCATGACTGTCTTCAAGGCATAATTGACAAACTCCTCCACACAGTTTCTTCAGTGTGGCACACTCCACAAACCAAGTTCCCCGTCAACGCCCTGGTCTCCCCCCAACAACACCCTCACGAAGAGCGGAGATCACGGGGAGAGAGGGGGGGCAGGGAGAGGGGGGTGGGGGACAAGAAACAAGCCCCCCCCCAACCCCCACACCCCTCCCCTCTGCCCCCCAGGGGTGGGGAAGGGGAGGGGAAGGCCCAGGGAGCGACAACAAGCTAAAGCCAAACAGACTGTCCGCCCCGGAACGTTGAGGACACGCTCCGTGTGGCCATTATCACTGTTTGGCTGTTTGGGTCCACACTGCTCCGTGCTGGGGTCGTGCGGGGGATGAGGCCCCAACTCCTCCATTTGGGGGGTGGGCGGGGGGAGGAGGGGGAGGAGGGGGGGTAAGGGTAAGGCAGGTGGAGAGCGAGAGAAAGAGGGAGAGAGAAGGTGAGGAAGTATGGAGGGGGAGGGTAAAGATAGAGAAAGAGAGAGAGGGGAGAAAGAGAGAGAAGGGAGAGAGAGGGGGGAGAAGGGAGAAAGAGAGAGAGGGGAGAGAGAGAGGGGGGAGAAGGGAGAAAGAGAGAGAAGGGAGAGAGAGGGGGGAGAAGGGAGAAAGAGAGAGAGGGGGAGAGAGAGAGGGGGGAGAAGGGAGAAAGAGAGAGGGGGAGAGAGAGAAAAGGAGAGACAGAAAGTGGGGGGGAGATATAGAACTGATAAAAAAAGAGACAGAGAAAGACTGAAGGAGAGAGAGAGAGACAGAGACAGAGAGAGAGGGGGAGAGAGAAAGAGGTGAAAAACAGGGACAGATAGAGAGACAGACACAGAGAGAGAGACAGAGAGAGAGACAGAGAGAGAGCAAACAGTGAAGTGAACGTTTTGACACAACTTGTGTCGTGTTTGGCCCCGGAGAGAGAGAGAGCGAGAAAAACAGTTCACCAGCAATTCAACACGACACCCCACCACAAAGAACCTGCACGTCTTAATCTGCAGGACAGAAACCCTTGACACAGAGAGAGAGAGAAAGGGGGGGGGGGGTAGGGAGAGACAGACAGACAAAGACAGAGAGACAGAGACTGAGACAGATACAGAGAGCGACAGACAGACAGACACACGAAGGCACATAGACAGACAGAGAGAGTGTCTGAGAGAGAGGAAGAGAGACAGAGACAGAGAATAAGAGAGATAACTCTCGTTCAAACGAACGAACGAACGAAATTTGAAGCAAGGTAAAGGAACAGGCACAATATTATGCGTGTTTGCATTCGATCCTCTGAACAAAGAAATTTTTTTTAATATTCAAGAGTGAGACAAAGTGAGAGAGGGGGGAGGGAGGGAGAGAGAGAAAGGGAGAGAGAGAGAGGGAGAGAAAGGGAGAAAGGGAGAGAGAGAGGGAGAAAGAGAGAGGGAGAAAAAAAGAGAGGGAGAGAGAGGGAGAGGAAGCCCAGCAGAAGTTGCAGGCCACCCAGCGTGTAACGTACAAGACATTAGTGGATTGTTGGGTCGTCAGGTTGTAGGGTTGTTGCAGCTCACAGTGTGGGTGTGAAGTTAGGGGGAAGGTGTGTGTGTGTGTGTGTGTGTGTGTGTGGAAGGTTTGGGGTGTTTGGGGCAAGGGTCTCTCTCTCTCTCTCTCTCTCTCTCTCTCTCTGACTCTCTCACTCTCTTTCTCACTCACTCTCTCACTCTCTCTGTCTCTGTCTCTCTCACTCACTCTCCTTCTGTCTCACTCCTTGTCTGTCTGTCTGTCTGTCTGTCTGTCTCTCTCTCTCTCTCTCTCTCTCCCCTCCTCTCTCACTCTCTCTCTCACTCTCTTGGGGGTAATTTGGTCTCATTTCTAAAAAGGTATGTCAACTTTATGAAAATAAAACGCCTTTTTAATTTACACACTTGTAAATATTTGTCCATGCCTAAATATGTTTCCATGCTGTCACTGAATCTTACATAAGCTATACCTCGACTGTTTGGGATTCAGCGAGTGGTAATATTCTAAAACCACTTTCTCAGACGTGCTGTAGAATTTGGTATTCCGAAATCTTCCTCTTTTCTGTTTCTGATCACATAGAACTGGATATATTGTCAATAAAATTAAAATTTGAATATATAACAAACCCATATTCATATTCAAAATATGTTGTGCCCCACCATCTCTCATGACTAATTTTACAGTAAATAATCCTCGGCACACACATAACAGTTAATAACTTTGCTTGGCCAAGAATTGATCTTTACAACTTAATTCTCGAATATTCTGGCGGATATTCGTGGAATACTATTTCATCTATAAATAAAATTAAATCCAGTCTCGGTGTCTCCAGAAGACTTTAGCATAAACATTTAATACCAGACCAAGTTTTATTAATCATTGACATTAGAGATTGAAAAGCGAATGATGCCCTTGTCTCTGACTGTCTCTCTGTCTGTCTGTCCTCTATATCTGTCTATCTATCTATCTATCTATCTATCTATTCCTTGCTTAAATGACTCAAAACTTTGGTCGATTCAAGAATGCTCATACTGTTAAAATGATTTGTTGTTGTTGTTGCTGTTGTTGTTTTGCGAAATACACTGCGCCTTCTGGGAACAGAAAACTATTTTCGCCAGTCAGAAATGTGGGAGGGGGGGGGGGGAGGGGGAGTGGGGGGAGGGGGACGAGGGGGGGGGATTGTGTGTGTGGGGGGGGCAGAGAGTGGGGGGGGACAGGGGGCGGCTAAAGGGTTATGGCGAAGTGGTCAGACCAGGCTTTGGGGGGCGGAGGGGGGGGGGGGTGACGAGGCCGGAAGGTAGTGGTGGTGGAGGTGGTGTTGGATGTGGTGGTGGTGGTGGTGGTGACGGTATCACACACACACACACACACACACACACACACACACTGTCTTTATTGCTGAAAATGATCAGCAAACCCTTTTAAACCTTGTTCTTGATCTGAGCACTCCCCGCGTTATCAACGTATCACCGACAAAGTGGACACTGCGGTGTTGGGCTGTTGGCTGTTGTCTCAGGTGCTGGTCACTTAGTCCGGTTTGCCCCAGGACCCAAACTTCAACGCACATCATACACGGTGCTACGGGTGTTA
>NC_134884.1:952500-967500 GCF_041734735.1 Babylonia areolata
AGATGGTGATAAGAATCAGCACTTTGATCGTTAGCAAGCATATAAGAAGAAAAACACCATTCGTACGCATATATCCACTCACACAAGCATGCGCGCATGCGATCACAACGTATACACTTACCAACACTCACTCTCTCTCTCTCTCTCTCTCTCTCTCTCTCTCTCTCTCTCACACACACACACACACACACACACACACACACACACACACACACACACAGTTACCATCTCCACACTCCAAACACTCTACTTTTGGAGGGAGCGTTGTGGGTAGAAGTTGAGGAGGTAAGCGTGAGTCATTTTGTTTGACGTAAGTTCACATTTAACAGATAGGCTCTAAACAGCCACGAAGGTCTGAAATGTCAGGAGTAAAGAACGACTAAAAAGCTCTTAGCGGAGGGAAAACCGCTGCTGAATTGATGCTGCTTTGCCAGGCGAGTAATTTGTCGAGGTGGGAATGGTCCAAACCACAGGCTGTGTTCCCTGGCTCTGCTACACCCCCTTCATTCCTTTAGAACCCACGCTCAAGAAATGGGGGGCCTTGCGGTCGGCCTGCATCTCTTCTTCCCACCGTCACCGTGCGGCCTCCTCGCAGGGACGGAGGGAGGGGAGGGCGGGGAGGGGGGGCTTGAAAAGGGGGATAAGTGAACTGCTACAGTGCGTTTGGTGAGCTCGGCGCTAAAAAGCCTGTTATTTGGGAGCGGGGGCCCACAACCATTATCAGGACAGGGGGAGGGGGGAGGGAGGGGAAGAGAGAGCATTTCCGGTGTATCGTTTTACATTTTGTAGTCATTGACATGCCCCCTTCCCTCTCTCTCCCCCCCCCCCCCTTGCCCAAAGCTCTTTTCTTGGGGGGCTGTCTTCTGAAGGTTGTTGTCAGGTTTTTACTGTACCCCCAACCCCTCCCTCCCCTAACCCGCCCCCACCCCATCTTTCTACCCCCCCCCCACTCTAACCCCACCCCCATCTTTCTACCCCACCCCCACTCTCCCCCCACCCCCATCTTTCTACCCCCCCCCCCCACTCTAACCCCACCCCCATCTTTCTACCCCCCCCCCACTCTAACCCCACCCCCATCTTTCTACCCCCCCCCCCCACACTCTAACCCCACCCCCCATCTTTCTACACCCCCCCCACTCTAACCCCACCCCCATATTTCTACCCCCCCACTCTAACCCCACCCCCATCTTTCTACCCCCCCCCCCACACTCTAACCCCACCCCCATATTTCTACCCCCCCCCCACTCTAACCCCACCCCCATCTTTCTACCCCCCCCCCCCCACTCTAACCCCACCCCCATCTTTCTACCCCCCCACTCTAACCCCACCCCCATCTTTCTACCCCCCCCCACTCTAACCCCACCCCCATCTTTCTACCCCCCCCCCCCACACTCTAACCCCACCCCCCCATCTTTCTAACCCCCCCCACTCTAACCCCACCCCCATATTTCTACCCCCCTCTCCCCCCACCCCCATCTTTCTACCCCCCCTCCCCCACCCCCATCTTTCTAACCCCCAACCCCCTCTCCCCGCACCCCCTCTCCCCCTTTTCCCTTACCTTTCGTGTACTCCAGTTTTTCTTCTTTTTTTCAGGGTCTCTGTTGTTAACGATGGCAAAATGACTTGGGCTGATTTTTCTGTCCCGCCCCCCCCCCCCCCCCCCTTACCTCTACCTCCCCCTCCCTCTCTTTCCCTCCTCCTTCCCCGCACTTCCTCTTTGTTTCTGTCCTTTTGTCTCCCTTTGTATCTGAATCACTCTGTCTGTCTGTCTGTCTGTCTGTCTGTCTTTCAGTGTATCTTCGAAGTATTTTTCAGCTTGTATTTTAAAGTTTGTACTCGCTTATTTATTTTGTCTAGTTGTTTTGTGTTAATGTTTATCTTGCCTAGTTGTTTTGTGTTAATGTTTATCTTGTCTAGTTGTTTTGCGTTGATGTTTATTTTGTCTAGTTGTTTTGTGTTAATGTTTATCTTGTCTAGTTGTTTTGTGTTAATGTTTATCTTGTCTAGTTGTTTTGCGTTGATGTTTATTTTGTCTAGTTGTTTTGTGTTAATGTTTATTTTGTCTAGTTGTTTTGCGTTGATGTTTATTTTGTCTAGTTGTTTTGCGTTGATGTTTATTTTGTCTAGTTGTTTTGTGTTAATGTTTATTTTGTCTAGTTGTTTTGTGTTAATGTTTCACTCAGGACAGGGTGTTATGTATGTATGTATGTATGTAACTCTCTCTCTCTCTCTCTCTCTCTCTCTCTGTCGTCTCAAGCACAGTGCTGGGTAAACAGGTGTTTGTTGTTGGTCAGTGTGTGTGTGTGGATCACGTGGTGCCCGGTCTTTGGGGAAGAAAGGAATCGTGTCATTGTCATACACAGCGGACACGTCCTGAGACCCCTACCTCCCCCCTCACCCCTCTCAACCCATCCCCCGACACACACACACACACACACACACACACACACACACACACACACACACACACACACACAGAAAGAGAGAGAGAGAGAGAGAGAGAGAGAGAGAGAGAGCCTAACGGCAAAGACAAAAGGAGAAATCTCCATACACAGAAATATCAAAGTACTTCCCCAGTTCCCGTCAGGTTCATGACAATGTACCGACACGGCCCAACCCCGGCGGCAGTGCAGGTAGTATTGGTGTGTGTGCTGTGCTGTGAGGAGCGGCTGGTCCTCGCCGGAGATGGCCCTGCTGATGCTCGTGGTTCGTGGCCTCACTGTACACGGGGAGACAATTTGCCCGGAGACGAATACCGCTTAGATCTGAACCTGGATACGGGGGGGTGGGGGTGGGGGAAAGAATGCATAATGAGGGAGGTGAGGCCTTAACTTTGATCCCCTTGATGATCGGTTTGACGAGGAGATTCAGAAAGTGATATTACCGGAGGGTATAGCTGTTTGTGTACATTGTGTCCGTCAACGTTGTTCGTGGTAGGACAATTCAATGAATCAAACTGCAAAAAACACCCCTTACACTATTAAGCGTTTGTTTATATGCACACTACTACTACAGGACTTAATCAATGTAAGACTTTTGTATGTGTTGTCGAATTCATTGTCTTTGTCTTGTGACAATTCTCAAATGAAATACGGTTTAAAACCAGAACAACAGCTCAAAAAATAATCTGTTCCGTTTAACCTGTTTCAGTCAGCTTGAGGTGTTACCCATAGCAATTATCATACACCTTGTTCATATCTGGTCTGCAAGCTGTGTGTGTGTGTGTGTGTGTGTGTGTGTGTGTGTGTGTGTGTGTGTGTGTGTGTTAATGAGTGTGCATTTTGAAAGAACTAATTATTCTCTTGATTATTATTTAGTAGGATGGAGATCATATCGAAAATAACGTGATCATAATAATGATGCTATAGATACGTAAATGTGAATATTTGGTGTGTGTTCCTCTGTGTGTATGCGCGTCTGCCATCGTGTGTGTGTGTGTGTGTGTGTGTGTGTGTGTGTGTGTGTGTGTGTGTGCAGTCCGTTTGGGTATGAGTTCGAATCTCGCGCTTTCTGCCAAGTTTGACTGGAACATTGAGCTGAGCGTCTTGTCATTGAGCTGAGCGTCTTGTCATTCGGATGAGACGACAAACCGGCGTCCCGTGTACAGCACGTACTTAGCGCACTGAAAGAGAACCCATGGCAACATGAAGTGTTGTCCTCTGGCAAAATTCTGAAGAAGAAATCCTCTGACTGGCACACACACACACACACACACACACACACACACACACACACACACACACACACACACACACACACACACACACACACTATATATATATATATATACACACATATATATATATATATATATATATATATATATATATATATATATATGCATGCATGCATGCACCAAGGCCTGACAAAGCGCGTTGGGTTATGCTGCTGGTCAGGCATCTGCCTAGCAGATGTGGTGTAGAGTATATGGATTTGTCCGAACGCAGTATTCTTGAGAAACTAGAACTCTGTGTGTGTGTTGGGGGGGGAGGTGTCGGATGGTGGTGGGGATGTGTATATTTTATGTTTCTTCGTAAGTGTGCCTTTTTTTTAAGATAAAGAGATAGTGCCTTTTTTGCATTGAACTTATTGCTATCTTGATTATAATTTATTAGGACGGAGATCATATCGAAAATAACGTGATCATAATAATGATGCTATATATATGTAAATGTGAATATTTGGTGTGTGTTCCTCTGTGTGTATGCGTGTGTCCTTTCGTGTGTCTGTGTGTGTCTGTGTGTGTCTGTGTGTGTCTGCGAGCCTTTGTCTCTCCGGGAGTGTTCGTTTCAAGATAGTGTTTTGTACTGGACTGATATAGTGTCTGTTTTGCACTGGACTGATTATAGTGTCTGTTTTGCACTGGACTGATTATAGTGTCTGTTTTGCACTGGACTGATATAGTGTCTGTTTTGCACTGGACTGATATAGTGTCTGTTTGGCACTGGACTGATTATAGTGTCTGTTTGGCACTGGACTGATATAGTGTCTGTTTTGCACTGGACTGATATAGTGTCTGTTTTGCAGTGGACTGATATAGTGTCTGTTTGGCACTGGACTGATTATAGTGTCTGTTTGGCACTGGACTGATATAGTGTCTGTTTTGCACTGGACTGATATAGTGTCTGTTTTGCACTGGACTGATATAGTGTCTGTTTTGCAGTGGACTGATATAGTGTCTGTTTGGCACTGGACTGATTATAGTGTCTGTTTTGCACTGGACTGATATAGTGTCTGTTTGGCACTGGACTGATATAGTGTCTGTTTTGCACTGGACTGATTATAGTGTCTGTTTTGCACTGGACTGATATAGTGTCTGTTTGGCACTGGACTGATTATAGTGTCTGTTTGGCACTGGACTGATATAGTGTCTGTTTTGCACTGGACTGATTATAGTGTCTGTTTTGCACTGGACTGATTACAGTGTCTGTTTTGCACTGGACTGATATAGTGTCTGTTTGGCACTGGACTGATTATAGTGTCTGTTTTGCACTGGACTGATATAGTGTCTGTTTGGCACTGGACTGATTATAGTGTCTGTTTTGCACTGGACTGATATAGTGTCTGTTTTGCACTGGACTGATTATAGTGTCTGTTTTGCACTGGACTGATTATAGTGTCTGTTTTGCACTGGACTGATTATAGTGTCTGTTTTGCACTGGACTGATTATAGTGTCTGTTTTGCACTGGACTGATATAGTGTCTGTTTTGCATTGGAGTGATTATTCTTTCTTAATCATTTTCATGAGACTGATATCATATCGAAAATAACGTGAATGTGAATATACATTTTTGGTGTGTGTCCCTCTGTGTGTATGTGAGTATGCTCCCTCTCTCTCTCTCTCTCTCTCTCTCTCTCTCTCTCTCTTTGGCACGCGCGCGCATGTGTGCGTGTTTGACAGAGAGAGACAAAGACAAAGACAGATGGTCAAGAGACAGACAGAGACAGACAGAGGGAGGGTGAAGAACGTGAAAGATGAATGGCTGTGTGGCCAAACAGGGCAGAGTGTCTCTTGATTGAACAGTCCATGGTATGACTTCGTCCTCACGGAGCTGACGACGATACAGGCCTTCTCCGCTGATTCCATCTTGGTAGCGGACAGTGAGGGCAGAAAACACTTAGTGAAACACTAACGCCGGTCTTTCTTGGCAGATGTGGTGTAGCGTATATGGATTTGTCCGAACGCAGTGACGCCTCCTTGAGTTACTGATACTGATACTGATACTTTCCGACGAACGGTTAGATTATGGGTGTGACTGGCACCACGAGACATGCATACTGATTGACTTGTAGACAGTGTCATCGATGAATGTTCACGTGAACACAACAGGGGACTGATGATGGTATGTGCCTGCGGGCCTGGAGTTTGTGGGGGGCAGGGGAGGGGGTTGGGTGGTGGATGGTGTGGTCGGTTATTGCCCTTGTCAAGATTCAAAGAAAAGTTGGGGTTGAACCTGGGGCGCGATCCGAAGAGATGATGCATCAACCTGACCCTGTTGAGATGGGCCCAGGGCCCACTGGTAGGCCACATTCTGATTGAGGGACTTCTCCTCCTTCCCTTCCTCCTCCTCCTCCTCCTCCTCCACCTCCTCCTCCTCCTCCTCCTTCTACTTTTTCTTCTTCTTCTTCTTCTTCTTCTTCTTCTTCTTCTTCTCCTTCTCCATTTTTATGAAGTCACCGGGGCGTCGTACAGAAGTGTTCACCAGAGTCCTGCTGTCTCGTGAATGGAATATTTGTTTTACTGCGCACTAGTTGACTTGTTTTTATACTTGCATTGTTGCCCTGAGAGAGAGAGAGAGAGAGAGAGAGAGAGAGAGAGAGAGAGAGAGAGAGAGAGAGAGAGAGTTTGTGTGTGTGTGTGTGTGTGTGCGTGCGTGCGTGCGTGCGTGAATGTTTTCCATTCTTACACACACACCCTATCACGTGAGTGATTTTTCACATTGGGTTCGAATACGGTTTATTCTTGTGATGAAATTAATCATTTTTGTTTTATCATTTTCTCAAAACAGCATCTGTTTTTTGTTGTTGTTTTTTTGTCCCTCTCTCATGATGAACCTGGAGGCAAATTCCTGTACACCGCCAGGTTCAGGCATTAGAGGGATTCACTGATTGAAATTAAACGGAGCAGCTGACGTCCTCATCATGGCCAAATCTTATTTCCCTGAGGGAGCTTAATGGTTAAGTTAATGTGTCATGAACTGTGTTTTGTGAGTTTATCTTACTGTCTAAAAAGATATATATGACAGTTTTGCGTTTAACGCAGTTGGACATTTGTGCAGTGGGACAGTCCCGATACGGCCATGTGTGGTCGGTTGGACTAAAAGCAACAGAAATAATAGCAAAGGTATTTCAGGACATCAGTGTCTTCCTCAGTCTTTTTACGTTGTTCTGGGTAATTTTAACCTGGTTTACATTTCACATGGCTGAGACGCGGTCTTTATATTGTACGTCATATGATTGATGTTTTAACAATATTTTGGGGTTTATTCTACCGGTTTTGACAACTGATGGGTGACCATTCCTGCAATGGCTCCTGGTAGTCGGCTGGTCTCTTAGCAGCATTATTTGATTTGGTCTGATTTGATTCCATTTGATTTGATCGCTTCTTGCACTGATTCATCACAAAGGTACAGGCGATGTGAATATGACCGCGTCACGTTTGAGCTTTGACTTTCGCTATTGACAAAGTGACGCGCCAAGCCACAACACAGCAATACCACCTTCCTTGACGCGCCGCGCGACACGCCTCTGACGCTCCGCTCCTGACGCGGCTGCCGCGACGCTGTGGTGATTTTGTGACAACGCACGGAGAGTGCAGATTGAGGCAGTGACGCCACTTGCACATGTCATTTTCTGTGTCACTGGCCCCGAAACCTCCTTTGGTCGTGGGGATGCTGCCCTGTAGAAAGCATCACCACCACTCTCCATTTCTGGCGGTCGTGGGATAGGGCCTGAGTTTCGACAAAGCCCCTTTCTGTCCGATCGGTAAATTTGCACATAAGAACCATTAATTAAAAAGACTTATTCCTTGACTGTTCCCCCTACCCCCACCACCCACCCTTCCACAAGACTGTTTCAAAGTCTGCCTTCATAAAATGAATGGCCACGGTTTTAGCTAGCCGCAGACGACAAAGGAGCCGAGAGGGAAGTGGGTTGGTGATGTCATCACACAAACTTTTCCCCCCAGCTGCATTCTTAACATAAGGGCTTCCAGCGGTTTGTGTGATGTCTTCGTGTTGGAGACGTGTAGAGATTGGCTGAGTACCAAAACTCACGTGACTTGATGATAATTGCCATCGTTATGTTAATTAATTGTCGCGTGAGTTTCACAGCTTTTCTTTTGTCGTGGTAGTAGTTGTTGTTCATTAATATGTACATCACGAGCAATTAATCACACAGATTCCTTGGGGTCATACTGGAAATTATTGAAATAAGTGGCTTCGGGCGTAGAATAGTTATGCGAATATTATGCATGGTTTTATGGCTATTCTCTTTTTTTCTTTTTCTTTTTTTAATAACCTTAATAAATTGAATATATCTGTCTGCTTTTCCATGGCAGGTCATCGGGTTTTGGGGTGTTCTCTTTTTGTTTTCGTTTGCTTGTTTGTTTTTCTTCTTCTTTTTTCTTACAAACATTTCGACAAACATTTCGACAAACATGACACACTCCAGCCCTCACTGTACTTCCCCTGGCAAAACATTTATCGACTGACGGCTTCCCCCCCCCCCCCCCCCCCCCACACACACACACACCCTGCAGCAGCAGCATGGAAACGATGTTGCTTCAGAACAGTGTGAAAGGTCATCCAGGTTTGCTTCAGTTATGAAGTTATTTGTTCATGGCGAGTTTTTTCTGATCATTGAAAACGAGCGGTTTAGATAAATCTGGGTGGTTTGTTGATTAGGACTTTACTATCCGTCACAACTGGGCCGGGAGCTCGCATGGCAACATCCGTTATGATTTATTTATTTGTAAAGAAATTATAATAAAAATTCAAAAAACAATGATTAAAAAATATATATACATATACATACATATATATGTGTGTGTGTGTGTGTGCGTGTGTGTGTGTGTGTGCGCGCGCGCAACACTTATACATGAGAAGCGCGAAGAGAAGAAACATTTTTATGCACGTGGAAACCAAAAGACGCACATCACACTTTTGCCCATGGACACATCATCATCAGTTCTTCATAACCTGTTTACAGGAGAGAAGGAAGCAGAGAGACAGAGAGAGAGAGAGAGAGAGTTTCAAACCCTATTTTTGGCGTATTCGGTCTAGCCATTGACACGATTGAGAGAGAGAAGAGAGTGAGATAGAGGAGAGAGAGAGAGAAGAGAGAGAGAGAGAGGAGAGAGAAGAGAGAGAGGAGAGAGAAGAGAGAGAGAAGAGAGAGAGAGAGAGGAGAGAGAGGGGAGAGAGAGAGGGGAGAGAGAGAAGAGAGATCATGACAACATGATTCCCCTCCCCGCCCCCACCACCACCCACAAAAAAAGAAAAAGAAAAAGAAAAAAAAGCGAACCGATTTCCAAGGGAGACCACTCAGACCTAATCTTCCCCCTTCCCTGTCTCCCCCAGTGCCCCCCCCCCCCCCCCCCCCCCCACCCCTCTTGGCTGATTGAGCCATAAATGACGCCTGTAGTCGGCAGAGTGCTGGATTTGGTTTCAGTCCAGTTTTTTTTTGGGGGGGACGAGGGGGGAGTAGAGGGAGGAGGAGGAAGGGAACTAACTCTCCAGCCCATCACCCCCCCCACCCCCCACCCACACCCCCTATCATTACCCGCCTGTCTTCAGACATGATAAACCAGTGTCTTTCAGAGCAGTCCAGTGCCCCCCCCCCCCCAATCCCCCTTCTCTTCCTCCTCCCCCCTTCCTCCTCGTGGCAGGGGGACCCTAACTCCCCCACCTCCCCGCCCCCTACCCTCGGCTTGTTGATACCGCAGGATCCTCCCCCTCATTTGAGGCTCCAGGCAGGACCAGGCTGTGGGTCTTTGTTCAGGGGGAGGGGGGGGGACAGTTGTTTGGTGGCAGCTGCTGGCTTTTATTGACTGGTCAAATGTCTGAGGTTTTTGTGGATCTTCCCAAGATGGGGTGAGGCATTGTGACAGTGGATGACTGGAATGGGTGTGTGTGGGGAGGGGATGGGGTGGGTGTAGTGCGGGGGTGCGGGGGGTGGAATGAAGACGTTAACGAGTAACGAGCATCCTGAGGTTTTTTTTCGTTGTTTTTGGGGTTTTTTGTTTTGTTTTTGTTTTTTTTGTTGTTGTTTTTTCTATGGTGAGACCATACTTTCCTTCCCCCGTGTCATGTTTGGGGAGGGGTGGGGGTGGAGTGGAGGGCACAAATAACAGTGTTAGATACAGAGCTATGTCCATGGAAATCTGGACCTCGTGTCTGTCTATCTTTTAGTTTTTTTTATCCCAAAGTGTAATTAAGTAGAAGGAGCGAAACGCCTCCCTGACAAATCCCAGTCAGACCCCGAGAAGGGACAATGTGGTCTCACCACAGAAAACACACACAAGCTTTCTGGTTTGATTTTAACTGGGTCCACAAAGCGGCTTTGGGTCTTGGCCAGTAAAAAAGGGAAACTCATCAGACCAACTTTTATTTATTTATTTTGTTTGGACTTAATCTGGCCTATCTGACTGATTAACCCTTTCCCGGCCCTTGTTGTTGTTATTGCCCTGGGTCCCTGTGCTGAGGGGGTGGATTCACATCCACTTTCTGGGACTTTTTCTCACTCCACTCTAGTGTGCATGGGTACCTGACTTAGAAACAGCAGGAGAGGATTTCGCCCCGACTTCCTGTGCCCAGCCCTGGACACAGTGGACATGAATTCGCTGCCTTCCTGTGCCCAGCCCTGGACACAGTGGACATGAATTCACTGCCTTCCTGTGCCCAGCCCTGGACACAGTGGACATGAATTCACTGCCTTCCTGTGCCCAGCCCTGGACACAGTGGACATGAATTCACTGCCTTCCTGTGCCCAGCCCTGGACACAGTGGACATGAATTCGCTGCCTTCCTGTGCCCAGCCCTGGACACAGTGGACATGAATTCACTGCCTTCCTGTGCCCAGCCCTGGACACAGTGGACATGAATTCACTGTCTTCCTGTGCCCCGCCCTGGACACAGTGGACATAAATTCGCTGCCTTCCTGTGCCCAGCCCTGGACACAGTGGACATGAATTCACTGCCTTCCTGTGCCCAGCCCTGGACACAGTGGACATGAATTCACTGTCTTCCTGTGCCCAGCCCTGGACACAGTGGACATAAATTCACTGCCTTCCTGTGCCCAGCCCTGGACACAGTTGATAGGAATTCACTGCCTTCCTGTGCCCAGCCCTGAACACAGTGGACATGAATTCACTGCCTTCCTGTGCCCAGCCCTGGACACAGTGGACATGAATTCACTGCCTTCCTGTGCCCAGCCCTGGACACAGTGGACATGAATTCACTGCCTTCCTGTGCCTAGCCTTGGACACAGTGGACATGAATTCACTGCCTTCCTGTGCTGGGCCCTAGACACAGTGGACATGAATTCACTGCTTTCCTGTACCCAGCCGTAGACATAGTGGATATGTATCCAGCCCTAGACACAGTGGACATGGATTCACTGCCTTCCCGTACCCAGTCCTGGACACAGTGGACATGAATTCACCGGCCCCATGGTTATAAAAGGTTATGGCACTTTTAACCTTTTTCTTCTTAAACAACAACAACAACAAAAAAAACAAAAAAAACAAAACGATAGATGTGTTCGGTGGGCGTGCTGGAAACCAGAATGGTGATTTGTGTGTGTGTGTGTGTGTGTGTGTGTGTGTGTGTGTTGATTCGTATCATCCGAATGACTAGCGTCCATACCACCATTCAAGGTCTACTAGTGGGGGAAAGAATACTGGTGAGTGTGGCAACCCATGCGTTCAGATTTTCCCGCTTTACAGGCGATCGTGTCACCACTTGGCCAACACACCACTGACCTGCACTTGTTTATCGAATACGGGCGCCATAACCGAATGGTTAAAGCGTTGGACTTTCAATCTGAGGGTCCCGGGTTCGAATCTCGGTGCTAGCGCCTGGTGGGTAAAAGGTGGAGATTTTTCCGATCTCCCAGGTTAACATATGTGCAGACTTGCTTGTGCCTGAACCCCCTTCGTGTGTATACGCACACAGATCAAATACGCACGTTAAAGATCCTGTAAACATACCCAGCATGCACAGCCCCGAAAACGGAGTATGGCTGCCTACATGGCGGGGTAAATAAACGAAATGGTCGTACACGTAAATTGTTAATGTCTGTCTGAGTGTGTATGTGTGCGTGCCTGAAATCTGATTGAATGAAACAGGAAACGAATGATGAGCGCCCAGTGGCAGCCGTCAGTCGGCTCTACCCAGGTAGGCAGCCTGTTGTGTAAATGACCCCGTGCTTGTAAAGCGCTTAGTGCTTGGTCTTCGACCGAGAATAGGCGCTATATAAGTATCCATATCAATCAATCAATCAACGCGGGGACCTGCTGGATGATGCTTGGCACAGCATTTTGATCGCTGACTCTGTGGCCAGTCTTTCTGGCAGGATGTTTCATCTGAACCAAACACCCACCTTTTTTTTCCTTTTTTGTTTAGTCCCCTCGGAAAGCAGTTATATTTTTCCCCCCTTTATCTTCCTGAGACGTCTGTTTGTTCAGTTCTGTAAAGAAACAAATATATTTGTTTTTATTTTCACCCGCTCATAACGTTCATGAAGACAAGTTTGTTTTGAACTGGTCTTTCTAGATTTAATATTTCGAAACCCTGCGCGCGTGTGCGTGTGCGCGCGCGCTTGAGTGCGTGTTGGGATTGGGAGACAGCTTTTAGGGTCCTTTCCAGTGTTTTTTGTCCTCGAACAGACACCAAGGCCTCATCAGTGCTGGGTTCATTTGAAGGTCAGGCATTTGGTGCTGTTGGGTTTTGTTTTTTCCCCCCCTTGCTTTTTCCCCCCAGCAGATGTGATGTTGCGTATATGGATCTGTCCACACGCTCTGACACCTTGAAACTGAAAGAGAAAATTGAAAACTGAACATACTTTTAGTCCCAAGATGGACTTGGCGGTTGGCTTAGCCCACTAACGCCACGGACTGAAGTGGAATTACTGTTTGACTGGGTTTGTGACTGGCTGTGCTGTGTGACAGTGTGAACAGAGTAATTTGATTGTGGTGCAAACTTTGCCAACACCGTTGGTATATTCGAACGTAATCAAACGTTATTTCAAAAGAAATGATAGTACACATCAATTCAGTTAATTACAGTATTAAAACATCAAACATCATTACAAAGACACTATAGTTATAATTGTTTAACTCGGTACATATACTTTTTTCTCTTTGTGTGTGTGTGTGTTTTGCACATCTCTCTCTCTCTCTCTCTTTGTCTCTCTCCCTCTCTGTCTCTCCCTCTGTCTCTCTCTCTCTTTCTTTCTCTGTCTCTGTCTCTCTCCCTCTCTGTCTCTCTCTCCCTCTCTCTGTCTCTCTCCCTCTCTGTCTCTCTTCCTCTCTGTCTCTTGTCTCTCTCCCTCTCTGTCTCTCTCTCCCTCTCTCTCTCTCTGTCTCTGTGTCTCTGTCTCTGTCTCTCTGTCTCTCTCTCTACTTATCTCCCTCTCCCTCACTTTCTCTCATGGACAGATTGGAAAACTTGGTGATGCCTGAAGTCTTTATCTTTGAGTTACACAAATTTTTTTTAGTCTTCTCTCTCTCTTTCTCTCTCTCTCTGTCTCTCTCTGTCTGTCTCTGTCTCTCTCTCTTTCCCTCCCCCCTCTCTCCTCATCCCTCTCTTTCTCTCTCTTTCTCTCTCTCTCTTTCCCTCCCCCTCTCTCCCCCCTCTCTCTGTCTCTCTCTGTCTCTGTCTCTCTTTCCCTCCCCCCTCTCTCCTCATCCCTCTCTTTCTCTCTCTTTCTCTCTCTCTTTCCCTCCCCCTCTCTCCCCCCTCTCTCTGTCTCTCTCTGTCTCTGTCTCTGTCTGTCTCTCTTTCCCTCCCCGCCTCTCTCCTCCACCCCCCCTCTCTCTCTCTCTACTTATCTCCCTCTTCCCTCTTTCTCCCATGGACAGATTGGAAAATTGAAGTCTTTATCTTTGAGTTCCACAGTTGTTTTTTGTTGTTTTTTTCGTCTTCTCTCTCTCTCTCCCTCTCTCTCTCTCTGTCTGTCTCTGTCTCTCTTTCTGTCTCTCTCTCCCCCCTCTCTCTCTCTGTCTGTCTGTCTCTCTCTCTCTTTTCCTCCCTCCCTCCCCCTCTCTCTCTCCGTCCCTCCCTCCATCCCTCACTGACGCTTCAGAATAATGGTGTAACTGATTGATGTCCTCACGGATCTTTTCTCCACCCCACTCCCACCCCCACCCATCCACCCCTCCCTCCACCCCACTCCCACCCATCCCCCCATCCCCACACCCCTAGCCCACCCCTCCACCCCTCCCCACACCCCTCCCCAGGCCGATCGTCGTGGTATGAGGCCAGGCCAGGCCAGGCCACTGCCCGGTGATTAGGGGTGTGGGGGTATTTGTTTAACCACAGGGCCGCCCGCTGCTCCCCTCATCCACGTCGTGCCCAGGACGTCAGGACGCGGTGTGGACAGGGACTCGATCCGTCCTGCCTGGTCCCCTTCCCCCCGTCCTGCCTGGTCCCCTTCCCCCCCCCCCCCCCCGTCCTGCCTGGTCCCCTTCCCCCTGTCCTGCCTGGTCCCCTTCCCCCCCGTCCTGCCTGGTCCCCCCTCCCCCCCCCCGTCCTGCCTGGTCCCCCCTCCCCCCCCGTCCTGCCTGGTCCCCTTCCCCCCGTCCTGCCTGGTCCCTTCCCCCCCGTCCTGCCTGGTCCCCCCTCCCCCCCCCCCCCGTCCTGCCTGGTCCCCTTCCCCCCGTCCTGCCTGGTCCCCTTCCCCCCGTCCTGCCTGGTCCCCTTCCCCCCCCCCCGTCCTGCCTGGTCCCCTTCCCCCCGTCCTGCCTGGTCCCTTTCCCCCCCGCCGTCCTGCCTGGTCCCCCCCTCCCCCCGTCCTGCCTGGTCCCCCCTCGCACCCCGTCCTGCCTGGTCCCCCCCCGTCCTGCCTGGTCCCCCCTCCCCCCCCCGTCCTGCCTGGTCCCCCCCTCCCCCCCCCGCGTCCTGCCTGGTCCCCCCCCCGTCCTGCCTGGTCCCCCCCCGTCCTGCCTGGTCCCCCCGTCCTGCCTGGTCCCCCCCCCCCGTCCTGCCTGGTCCCCCCCTTCCCCCCCCCCGTCCTGCCTGGTCCCCCCTCCCACCCCCCCGTCCTGCCTGGTCCCCCCTCCCCCCCCATCCTGCCTGGTCCCCCCTCCCCTCACCGTCCTGCCTGGTCCCCCCTCCCCCCCCCCATCCTGCCTGGTCCCCCCTCCCCCCCCATCCTGCCTGGTCCCCCTCCGTCCTGCCTGGTCCCCCCTTCCCCCACCCATCCTGCCTGGTCCCCCTCCGTCCTGCCTGGTCCCCCCCCCGTCCTGCCTGGTCCCCCCTCCCCCCCATCCTGCCTGGT
>NC_134884.1:972500-977500 GCF_041734735.1 Babylonia areolata
ACTGTCAGGAAGTATTGTTAATGAGAACACACTGTGTCACCTTTGGTATAAGATGAACTGTCAGGAAGTATTGTTAATGAGAACATACTGTGTCACCTTTGGTATAAGATGAACTGTCAGGAAGTATTGTTAATGAGAACACACTGTGTCACCTTTGGTATAAGATGAACTGTCAGGAAGTATTGTTAATGAGAACACAGACTGTCACCTTTGGTATAAGATGAACTGTCAGGAAGTATTGTTAATGAGAACACAGACTGTCACCTTTGGTATAAGATGAACTGTCAGGAAGTATTGTTAATGAGAGCACAGACTGTCACCTTTGGTATAAGATGAACTGTCAGGAAGTATTGTTCATGCTCTCAGACACACAGACTTTGACACACAGCCGACAGACCTGGAGGAATGTGGTGAACAGTTCCGTGCGGCCCCCAGTGGCCGTCCAGAGTTGAGGAAGACGAATCAAGATGATGTGTGTACAGTGACAGTGAAGAAGGGAGCCTATTGACATGACAGTGTTGGTGGTGGGGTGTCGACCTGACGTCATGTGGCCTTGTTGGGGGGGAGGGGGCGGGGGGGGGGGGGGGGACAGGGGGCAAGAGGGATGTGGGGGGTGGCAGGGGGGGGGGGATGTCTGCAGTGTCTCAGCGCACGGCGCCGCGCGGCATCCCCCGGGCTTAGCGACGGAGCCAGTCACAGGTATCGGCCCTGGTCGGCACGTCTGGCCTGCTTGTCGCGCTGACTTATGGCCAGGGGGGAGGGGGGGGGGGATTAGATTCGTGTCGGGCTCCACTCTACGGTTACCTCCCCGCTCCAGCGCAGCGCCCCCACGCTTTTTGGCAGCTACAGCACAGAAAGCAGGGGAGACAAGCAAGGGGGGAGGAGGAGGGGGGGGGTATGGCAGGGTGATGTTGTTTTTCTTGGGCCAGCTCATCAACTTGTTTCCTGATACCTGGCTTGGCCTGGCCGTGCAGTGTGCGGACTGGAACCCAGTAATGGCCCTGGGTCCCGCGGCCCCGCATCGTAAAGCATTTTTAATGGTCCGCTGGTTTGGGATTGTGTCGATAAGCCTCGGGTCTTACAAAGACATCTGTCCTTGTCCTTTAGCGGTAATTTAAGAGACCTTAAACTGTTGTCGCTTTTCAGTCGTCGGGACGCTGTCTTTTTGACCCGCTGTGTTTCAAGCCGTAAACGGGTGTGTTGGCTTGGTCAGGGTTCCCCACCCGGGGTGGATTTGGAGGCATCAAAACACGATACGCTGATGTAGTGTTTTACTCGCTGGGAGCGGACTGATGCGGGGATTTGAGGAACTGGGTGGTATTAGTCAGTGGCGGAGCGGGCTTGATAGAGACGCTGTTTGGTCCGGGCTTTTTCGTTTGTTGTTTTTCGTTGTCTTTTCCACACTGTGTAATGACGGCCCTCGGGGAGAATGACGAGATCTGTGAACAATCTCTCCCGGCCTTTCACACCCTCCCTGGTTAGGGTCAAAATCCCACAGCCTTTTACGGCCATGGGGGCAATGGATTCACATCCACAGTGTCCAGGGCTCGGCACAGGAAGGCAGTGAATTCCTATCCACTGTGTCCAGGGCTCGGCACAGGAAGGCAGTGAATTCCTATCCACTGTGTCCAGGGCTGGGCACAGGAAGGCAGTGAATTCCTATCCACTGTGTCCAGGGCTGGGCACAGGAAGGCAGTGAATTCCTATCCACAGTGTCCAGGGCTGGGCACAGGAAGGCAGTGAATTCCTATCCACTGTGTCCAGGGCTCGGCACAGGAAGGCAGTGAATTCCTATCCACAGTGTCCAGGGCTGGGCATGGGAAGGCAGTGAATTCCTATCCACTGTGTCCAGGGCTCGGCACAGGAAGGCAGTGAATTCCTATCCACAGTGTCCAGGGCTCGGCACAGGAAGGCAGTGAATTCCTATCCACTGTGTCCAGGGCTCGGCACAGGAAGGCAGTGAATTCATGTCCACTGTGTCCAGGGCTGGGTAGAGGAAGGCAGTGAATTCATGTCTACTGTGTCCAGGGCTCGGCACAGGAAGGCAGTGAATTCCTATCCACTGTGTCCAGGGCTCGGGACAGGGAGGCAGTGAATTCCAATCCATTGTGTCCAGGGCTCGGGACAGGAAGGCAGTGAATTCCTATCCACAGTGTCCAGGGCTCGGCACAGGAAGGCAGTGAATTCCTATCCACTGTGTCCAGGGCTCGGCACAGGAAGGCAGTGAATTCCTATCCACTGTGTCCAGGGCTGGGCACAGGAAGGCGGGGCCCAATCATCTCCTTCCGCTGTTCTAACCTTCCCCAGCCGAAGTCGGGTACCCATTGACACCTGGGTGGAGTGTGGGAAAATGGGAGTAATGTCTTTTTGAAGGACACGGCACCTGGCTGAAAGGAGCTTCGCTTGACCACTGGCGAACCCGGCATCACAGCGTCCAGCTGATTGTGACACGGTCTGTCCATTGTCTCTTTGATGTCCCGTCACACTTACTGGTGATTGTAGACATTGTCACATGACTTTAAAGAGCAATTCTGTGTGTGTGTGTGTGTGTGTGTGTGTGTGTGTGTGTGTGTGTTAATGCGTGTGTGTGTGTGTGTGTGTGCGCGTGCATGTGCGTGTGTGTGTGCGCGTGCGCGTGCGTGTGTGCAGCGTGTGCGTGCGCGTGCGTGTGTTAGTGTGTGTGTGTGTGTGTGTGTGAGAGAGAGAGAGAGAGAGAGAGAGAGAGAGAGAGAGAGAGAGAGAGCCTTGAAGTGTTGTAGTAAGCTTTGTGGACAACGACAGAAAAGGCAGGAAAAAGTCCAACGAAAGAATGGTGACATGAGGTGACAGCCTTTCACTGACCAGCTTTCTCTTCAGCTTTCTCTGGTCAGGGTGTCAGGACGTCAGTGAACAGTCAGCACAGCACTGGTCAGGGTGTCAGGACGTCAGTGAACAGTCAGCACAGCACTGGTCAGGGTGTCAGGACGTCAGTGAACAGTCAGCACAGCACTGGTCAGGGTGTCAGGACGTCAGTGAACAGTCAGCACAGCACTGGTCAGGGTGTCAGGACGTCAGTGAACAGTTAGCACAGCACTGGTCAGGGTGTCAGGACGTCAGTGAACAGTTAGCACAGCACTGGTCAGGGTGTCAGGACGTCAGTGAACAGTCAGCACAGCACTGGTCAGGGTGTCAGGACGTCAGTGAACAGTTAGCACAGCACTGGTCAGGGTGTCAGGACGTCAGTGAACAGTTTGCACAGCACTGGTCAGGGTGTCAGGACGTCAGTGAACAGTCAACACAGCACTTGTCAGGGTGTCAGGACGTCAGTGAACAGCACAGCACTGTTCAAATTTGGAGGATCTGAAAGTAAGTCGAACAGCATTGTTCTGAACTCTTTGAAGTTTACCAAGAGAAGGTTTTGGAATGCCGACAAGAACAGAGTAACACTTATCAGTCCTGGACAAAACAATGCACAGACTAATGTTTGGGCCTGTGGTAATGGGTGGACATTTTTTGTTTGTTTGTTTTGTTTTGTTTTGTTTTATATTAACATGTACTTAAAATCTTGTGGCATGAGAATGAGTGTTTTCATTGATTTCATTTTCAGTAATCTTCTCCTCCTCCTCCTCCTTTCTCTTCTTCTTCTTCTTCTTCTCGATCATCCCCGTGAAGAATCACCAGGGCGCCTCACAGAAGAACTGTTCACCAGATTCCTACAGGTGTGACGGGTGTGTGTCATAGCCTGGGTCACGGAAAATGTCCCCCCCCCCCCCCCCCCCGCACCCCCCCCCCCCTCCCCCCACGGGGAATTCTGCAATGTTGTCTGTCCATCACCTTTTCCCCTGTCTTCAACAGATTCTGTGGTTGCCAGAACAGGTTGTAAAAGGAAGAGTAAACGACAACCCAGTGGTTCAAAGAACGGACGGGTGATCGGCCCTGAAATGGCCCTTGTGGTCGGCTGGGCTGAAAGCAACATGGTTTGATTTTGATTGAAGAGTTTCAGTCTGGGGAGAACTCGCCATATTGATCAGAACAGTCAGGATATAGGATCAGTGGTGTGTCAGTGGAACAGATTCTGTCTGGACAAAGGATCGGTGGTGTGTCAGTGGAACAGGTTCTGTCTGGACACAGGGTCAGTGGTGTGTGTCAGTGGAACAGGTTCTGTCTGGACAAAGGATCGGTGGTGTGTCAGTGGAACAGGTTCTGTCTGGACAAAGGATCAGTGGTGTGTCAGTGGAACAGGTTCTGTCTGGACAAAGGGTCAGTGGTGTGTGTCAGTGGAACAGATTCTGTCTGGACACAGGGTCAGTGGTGTGTGTCAGTGGAACAGGTTCTGTCTGGACAAAGGGTCAGTGGAACAGGTTCTGTCTGGACAAAGGGTCAGTGGTGTGTGTCAGTGGAACAGGTTCTGTCTGGACAAAGGGTCAGTGGTGTGTGTCAGTGGAACAGGTTCTATCTGGACACAGGGTCAGTGGTGTGTGTCAGTGGAACAGGTTCTATCTGGACACAGGGTCAGTGGTGTGTGTCAGTGGAACAGGTTCTATCTGGACACAGGGTCAGTGGTGTGTGTCAGTGGAACAGGTTCTATCTGGACACAGGGTCAGTGGTGTGTGTCAGTGGAACAGGTTCTGTCTGAACAAAGGGTCAGTGGTGTGTGTCAGTGGAACAGGTTCTGTCTGGACAAAGGGTCAGTGGTGTGTGTCAGTGGAACAGGTTCTGTCTGGACAAAGGGTCAGTGGTGTGTGTCAGTGGAACAGGTTCTGTCTGAACAAAGGGTCAGTGGTGTGTGTCACTGCCTCATCCAGACAGCTGGTCCCAGGAACGTGTCCTTTTCGCACAGTGTCTACCAGGAAAGCGGTTCTGGTTTGAACAGAACTTCTGATCTAGTGCTCAGCTGTGATGGTGGTCCGAGGCCTCTTTTCGGCATGGTGCTGTGTCCTGGGGAAAGGCACTGTACTCTGATGGTCCTCACTCCACCCAGGTGTCACTGGTTCCTGACTTGGGGTGGGGAAGGTTGCCCC
>NC_134884.1:982500-1025000 GCF_041734735.1 Babylonia areolata
TTGGATGGGGGCTGAACAGCTGTGTCAGGTGGGGGGCTGGATCAGGATCATCGGTTTACACTCACTGTGAGTGTTGGATGGGGGACTGAACAGCTGTGTCAGGTGGGGGACTGGATCAGGATCACTGGTTTACACTCACTGTGAGTGTTGGATGGGGGCTGAACAGCTGTGTCAGGTGGGGGGCTGGATCAGGATCACTGGTTTACACTCACTGTGAGTGTTGGATGGGGGCTGAACAGCTGTGTCAGGTGGGGGGCTAGATCAGGATCACTGGTTTACACTCACTGTGAGTGTTGGATGGGGGCTGAACAGCTGTGTCAGGTGGGGGGCTAGATCAGGATCACTGGTTTACACTCACTGTGAGTGTTGGATGGGGGCTGAACAGCTGTGTCAGGTGGGGGGCTGGATCAGGATCACTGGTTTACACTCACTGTGAGTGTTGGATGGGGGCTGAACAGCTGTGTCAGGTGGGGGGCTGGATCAGGATCACTGGTTTACACTCACTGTGAGTGTTGGATGGGGGCTGAACAGCTGTGTCAGGTGGGGGGCTGGATCAGGATCACTGGTTTACACTCACTGTGAGTGTTGGATGGGGGCTGAACAGCTGTGTCAGGTGGGGGACTGGATCAGGATCACTGGTTTACACTCACTGTGAGTGTTGGATGGGGGCTGAACAGCTGTGTCAGGTGGGGGGCTGGATCAGGATCACTGGTTTACACTCACTGTGAGTGTTGGATGGGGGCTGAACAGCTGTGTCAGGTGGGGGGCTAGATCAGGATCACTGGTTTACACTCACTGTGAGTGTTGGATGGGGGCTGAACAGCTGTGTCAGGTGGGGGGCTGGATCAGGATCACTGGTTTACACTCACTGTGAGTGTTGGATGGGGGCTGAACAGCTGTGTCAGGTGGGGGGCTGGATCAGGATCACTGGTTTACACTCACTGTGAGTGTTGGATGGGGGCTGAACAGCTGTGTCAGGTGGGGGGCTGGATCAGGATCACTGGTTTACACTCACTGTGAGTGTTGGATGGGGGCTGAACAGCTGTGTCAGGTGGGGGGCTGGATCAGGATCACTGGTTTACACTCACTTACATGGTAATAGAATGCTGAAGGTGCTGATCTCCCAGTGTCTGTCAGGGTGTGCTGATCTCCCAGTGTCTGTCAGGGTGTGCTGATCTCCCAGTGCAGTGTCTGTCAGGGTGTGCTGATCTCCCAGTGCAGTGTCTGTCAGGGTGTGCTGATCTCCCAGTGTCTGTCAGGGTGTGGGTTCGAACCCTGCTCTCGGCCTTTCTCTCTAATTTTGTTGGGTTACGCTGCTGGTCAGGCATCTGCTTGGCAGATGTGGTGTAGCGTATATGGTTTTGTCCGAACGCAGTGACGCCTCCTTGAGCTACTGAAACTGAAACTGGGAGATCCAACTGAGCGGGTGGTCATTTGGATGAGACAATAAAAACACATGCACATACACACTCGCACGCACGCATTCACGCTCACACACACACACACACACACACACACACACACACACACACACACACACACACACACACACACACACACGACAGCATGTGTCTCAGAGTTGACAAAAGTCCAATGCCTGTGATGCGCCGTCCAAAAGGTTAAAGGAGAGTTAGACGAGACAACTGCTGTCCCGACTATCTGGGATAGAATTTGATGATGGTGGGGTGTGCCTTGTCCAGATACATCCCAACTCTCTCGGCCAAGAAGGTTTTCGGACAGTCAGAGTAAGGATGGTTCCCAAAGGCCAACTGTCTCCCAAGGCTGCAGCACTAAGAGCCAGTGCACTGTTGCCTCCTGATTTGACAGTCATACTCCTTCAAAAAAGACGTAGCTATAAAGTCTTTCTTCCTCCTCGTTCGCCTCCCGTTAGATGAGCAGCCCGGTGTCCTCGATGAAGGCTGCCGTCCGTCGCAGCTCCTCCAGGGTGCCGTACAGCTTGGCTTCCACTGCTGTCGGTGTTGGCCAGTACTTCCTCCTGGATGCTGCATGCGTCGTACAGTCTTGAAGGATGTGGTCGGTTGTCATTGGTCCCTCACCACAAGGGCACTCTCCACTCTGTCCAATGCCAAATTTTGTGAGTATGTGGTGGAGCAGGCGGTTGTGTCCAGTCCTCAGGCGGAAGATCTTGACCTGTTCCCGTCGTTCCAGCAAATGGTATCTGTCTTCTGGGTTATATTTGGGGTGCTGGAGGCGCCACATTATTCCTTGCTGTGCCTTGATGATTGTCTTGATTTCATCGTATGACACCAGTTTGTTGGCCTGCTCCTTCTGTGCACCGTCTTTTGCCAGAATGTCCGCTTTTTCGTTGCGTAGCTATAAATGATTTCCAAATGCAGTGGAGAAACCAGCGATCATGCTGTTCTAGCTTTGCTGTAGGCCCCGCTGTTAGTTCATGCTGGGCTTTGATACAAGCCGAGCGATGAACCGGATGACAGCCTCAGAACTACAACCAGTGGTCCTTGGTCTTCAAGCTGACGCCACACTGACCTCATTTCCCCACGGTCAGCAGATAGGGGATAAGTTTATTGTTTTGGTCTGATGTTCAGTCAAGAAAATCATTTAACCTCCCCCCCCCCCGCCCCCCCCCCCCCCCCCCCCCCCCCCCCCCCCCCATTTATCAGACAAGGAAAATTGTTTTGTCTAAATTACCTGTGAAAAAAAATCAACAACTTTTTTTAACCTGTTTTTTTCGCATTCATGGGTTCACGAAAGCTCGTCTTTCCCTTTGATCAGGCCAGGAAAGGTGGTGGTCTTCTTCACGAGACCCTGGATGTGTCTGTTGCCAGCGTGCTCATAAAGGGCGTGGAATGTGAACAGTTCTTCTGTGCGGCGCCCCTGTGGCTCTTCACGGAGGTGGAGGAGGAGACGAAGCTCATAAAGGGAGGTGTGAGGGGAGGGGGGACGTGAGTGGCATTGAAGGCTGTTGAGGATTGATTATTCTTCAAGTACGTGCGTGTCTGTAAACCCAGACTCTGTTTAATGCCACCTGGCACACATATGCAAGATTAGCAGAACTGTTAAAACAAGAACATGAAAAAGGGTGTCGTGGCCCAACAAGGACAAAACCCTAACGTCTTGTGACAAAACGTCTCGGGCTGCACGGGCACCCTTTGCTGCCACCAACAAAAAGCATCACACGTCGGGTAATCTGCCCGGGCAAACCCTTGCCTTAGTCACGGCCCCCAGAAATCCCCCTTTCTTTTTTCTTTCACACACACACGCAGGGGACGGGAGGCGAGGGTGCCTCAGCTCCCAACAAGCCGCTAAAAAATGCAGGGCGGGCAGAATGCCGACAGGGTGGCGACAAGCGGCGCTCTATCGGCCCATCTGCCAAGCGGCAGTCAACCCCATAAAAAGCAGCGGACGAGGCAGACTGTGGGGTCGAGTTTCGCTGTGTGGACCCGAGCTGTGATGGCTTCATCAGGGCGGCGAGACTCACCTCGTGCATGTGGGACCCCTCCCCCGTCAGCCTGGTCCTCGTTGTGAGGTCCGTGTCTGACCAGACACCTTGGGCACCTCACAGGCCGGTCTGTGTCGGGGGCCCTGCCTCCATCTTCCTGTCCACTCTCCCCCCCCCTCCCCCCACCCCTCCCCCCGCACCCCTTGTTTCAGCCCCCGAGGGCCTGTTCTGTTCGGCCCGCAGTGAGGTGGGTGATCGGGCGGGTTATGACGAGGTGATAATCCTGGCTAAGCAAGTAGGTCCTGAATGTTATCGCCCCCTGCCATCGGTGGAAACGCGTGACGGGTCTCTTCAGCTGGCAAGATAACACCGGGAAGAGAAAAAGCGCCCTCAAGTGTGAAAATGCTGCTCCTGTGAAGATGATGTCTGGCTCGGGAGAACGGTGGGGGGACAGGGGGGGAAAGGGGGGGATGTGGTGAGAGAGGTAGAAAGGTGACGGTGTTTAGTAGGCAAGGAGGGGGGTGGGGGTGGGGGGCTGCTAGCTGCGCCTTCTCAGCTGGGTGAGTGACAAGGGAGACAAGTCTCGTCAAACTGGCCTGTCTGTCAGCTCCGAGCTGTCGCCAAGTTCGTGGAGATTGAGATCTATGTCTGTCTGACGCCCCCCCCCCCCCCCACCCCCCCTACCCCCTTCCCTACCATCTCCTACCTATGTGCCGGCGGGCAGGATTGATCTGTGTAGGGCACGGTTAATCTTTGGAGAGGGAGGCGACTCGATTAATCCTCTTGCTCAACGATTTGGATAAACCCGCTGAAGGGGAGATATATGTACATACACGAAATTATATATGTATATGTATGTATACACATATAGGAATTTTTCTGGGGAAAATAAATAAAATAAAATAATATATATACATATATTTGTATACACCAATGTCACCAAACATTGTATCGGAATGTTACTGCACACACCTTTCCACACATTCCACAACTCTGCACTAACACCTGTGCAGTCACTCACGATGTGTGTGGGGGATGCCATTGGCAGCCCAACATGCTGTTGGTTCAAACCATTTATTTCCAGAAACAGGACAAAAATACAGCGTGCAGTTTGCATCGTCTTGAAGGAAAAACAAACTTGAGCGAAACGGGGCAAAGACACATCACACAGGGTGATGTCTAACACTGATGCTGACACAAAGACACATCACACAGGGTGATGTCTAACACTGATGCTGACACAAAGACACATCACACAGGATGATGATGTCTGACACTGATGCTGACACAAAGACACATCACACAGGATGATGATGTCTAACACTGATGCTGACACAAAGACACATCACACAGGATGATGATGTCTGACACTGATGCTGACACAAAGACACATCACACAGGATGATGATGTCTAACACTGATGCTGACACAAAGACACATCACACAGGATGATGTCTGACACTGATGCTGACACAAAGACACATCACACAGGATGATGATGTCTAACACTGATGCTGACACAAAGACACATCACACAGGATGATGTCTAACACTGATGCTGACACAAAGACACATCACACAGGATGATGATGTCTAACACTGATGCTGACACCAAGACACATCACACAGGGTGATGTCTGACACTGATGCTGACACAAAGACACATCACACAGGATGATGGTGTCTAATAATAATAATAATAATGGTATTTATATAGCGCTGGATCTTGTGCAGAGACAAATCAAAGCGCTTTCGCACCAGTCATTCACACGCATGCATAACTCTAATACTGTAGAAACTAAAGACAAGGAAGAGGCAGGGAAGGGAGGCTATTTTGGGAAGAGGTGGGTTTTAAGGCCAGACTTGAAAGAGCTGAGTGTGAAGACTTGACGAAGCGAAAAAGGAAGTTCATTCCAATCGCAAGGTCCAGAAACAGAGAAGGAACGGCGGCCAATAGTCGAGTGTTTGAATCTGGGTATGCGTAAACAGAGTGGATCCGAGGCCGATCGTAGTGAGCGAGATGGGAGTGTAGAGGTGAAGGCAGCCGCAGAGATAGGAAGGGGCAGTTTTGTGAATGCATCTATAACATAGATTGCTGATCTTGTACTTTATTCGGTGTGAGATAGGGAGCCAGTGGAGATGTTGCAAAAGAGGAGTGATGTGCTCAGATCTTTTCTTTCTGAGGATGAGTCTAACACTGATGCTGACACAAAGACACATCACACAGGATGGCAGTGTTCCACTGGTGGCTGGTCAGTGGAGAGGAGAATCGTAGAGGGTGTTGTGTCCAGTGTTGGTCCTCAGATCCTCTGTCTGTCTGTCTCTCTGTCTCTCTGTCCTCCGCTGTCAATGTCCCGGTCTCCGTCTTTTCGTCTCTGTCCAGATGCTAACGTGGTGACATCCTTGAGATGGCCTTCGTGGTCGGCGAGGCTCAAAGCACCATGATTTGATTTGATGTGTCTGTTTCTGGCACCTCTCTCTCTCTCTATAATGAGAGAGAGAGAGAGAGAGAGAGAGAGAGAGAGCTTGCAAGTCACATGCGCATTGATATATTATTCACACTATTTGATTCATTATGTAATATTTTTGTTAGTGGCCCACTCCTTTGTTATGGGCCGGAGGCCTAGCAAATAAACCATTGTCTTGTCTTGTCTTGTCCTCTCTCTC
Source organism: Babylonia areolata (assembly GCF_041734735.1). Lineage (NCBI taxonomy): Eukaryota > Metazoa > Mollusca > Gastropoda > Neogastropoda > Buccinidae > Babylonia > Babylonia areolata. Next base: position 988,589 of record NC_134884.1, read on the forward strand.
TCTCTCCCTCCCTCCCTCCCTCCCTCCCTCTCTCCCCTCCAGTCGTGCCCACAGTCTTGACGGCAAGTTGATGAAGACAGAAGGACCGTTTTGACTTGGCCATTGTCGTCTTCTTCCTTCGCCTCAGCTGTGTGAAGAGTCAGCTGTGTGAAGAGTCAGCTGTGTGAAGAGTCAGCTGTGTGAAGAGTCAGTTGGATGCCGCATACAACAACCCTTCACCAGATTCCTCCAGGTCGATGGAACAGACCATCGGTCTTGGCCATTGTAACCTTTATTAATTTGTGCAGGCGTTGAGGGACAGAACGGCCGTTTGGACCTGGTCATTGTAACCTTTATTAATTTGTGCAGGCGTGGAGAGTTTGGCGAGGGCCAATATTTTTCACGGTCCACTCTGGGCATTGTGGACAGCGGTCAGTGTGTGCAGCATGGCGGTGAGTGGACCCTTTGTGGGCAGTGGGAAGCGGTGTCCTGAACAGCTTTCATAGACACCGATCCTCCCGTCTTGGAGTGGACCTTCTTTGTCAGTCTTTGTCCCGCGTCTTCATTGACTCCTTCCGTCTTGGAGTGAGTCTTCTTTGTTGGCTCTTTGTCCTGCGTCTTCATCACAGCTGGACACAGTGCAGTGGAAGTGAGAAGGGGGGGAGAAATATGGGGGATGTTGACGGGTTGAAGTGGGGATTTAGGGAGGTGGGGGGGTGGTTAGGGTCAGAGAGCATTCCAGCCTGCGGCTTGTCTCTGTGTGTGTGTGTGTGTGTGTGTGTGTGTGTGTGTGTGTGTGTGTGTGTGTGCAGGTTTGAGTGTGTGTGTGTGTGTGTGTGTGTGTGTGTGTGTGTGTGTGTAGGTTTTGTGTGTGTGTGTGTGTGTGCAGGTTTAAGTGTGTGTGTGTGTGTGTAGGTTGTGTGTGTGTGTGTGTGTGTGTGTGTGTGTGTGTGTGTGTGCAGGTTGTGTGTGTGTGCGCGCGCAGGTTTGTGTGTGTGTGTGTGTGTGTGTGAGGGTCAGTGAGGGGGGAGGGGGAGGGAAGATTGACCATTTTGCCGGCCACTTCAGTCTGCTGCACCTTGATTCCTGCCTGCTCCCTGGTCCCCTACCCCTGGCCCCCTGGTCCCCTACCCCTGGCCCCTTGGTCCTCTGTCCCCTGGTCCCTGCCCCTTGGTCCCCTGCCCCTTGGTCCCCTGGTCCTCTGTCCCCTGGTCCCCTGCCCCTTGGTCCTCTGTCCCCTGGTCCCTGCCCCTTTGGTCCGCTGGTCCCCTGCCCCTTGGTCCCCTGCCCCTTGGTCCGCTGGTCCTCTGCCCCTTGGTCCTCTGTCCCCTGGTCCCATGCCCCCTGGTCCCCTGGTCCTCTGCCCCCTGGCTCCCTGTCCCCTTTGTCCCTTGCCCCCCTGCCCTTGGTCCCCTGCCCCCTGGTCCCCTGCCCCATGGTCCCCTGCCCCATGGTCCCCTGGCCCACTGCCCCTTGGCCCCTCTGGTCCCCTGCCGCCTGGTCCCCTGCCCCCTGGTCCCCTGCCCCTTGGTCGCCTGCCCCTTGGTCCCCTGCCCCTTGGTCCCCTGGTCCCCTGCCCCTTGGTCGCCTGCCCCCTGGTCCCCTGCCCCTTGGTCGCCTGCCCCCTGGTCCCCTGCCCCCTGGTCGCCTGCCCCCTGGTCCCCTGCCCCCTGGTCCCCTGCCCCTTGGTCGCCTGCCCCCTGGTCGCCTGCCCCCTGGTCCCCTGCCCCTTGGCCCCTGGTCCCCTGTCCCCTGCCCCCTGGTCCCCTCCCCACTCTGCTGTCCGGGTTCTGGAGGAAACACACATCTTTTCACCTTGAAGGACAGCATTCTTTGAAGTTTTACCTGCACTGAAACCGGCGTGGGATGAACTAGTCTTGTTACGTCATTTTCACTTGAAGGACGTCAGTTGTTGTTTTTTAACCTTGTGTCATGTGGACTGAAACAGAAGTGGGTGGATTGTTCTTTTTACGTCTTTTTCAACCATTTTCAAACTGGTGAAAATGATTGGTGGACGGAACGACACGAGGTGATGTATTGTTTGACGTTGTTTCAATTGATCCTTTAACATGACTTTGGGTTCTGTTCAGCTGGTGTTCAGATCTGACGGGTGATCCACCCCGAAATGGTCCTTCGCGGTCGACTCGGCTGTAAACAACATGACTTGATTCTCCCCTGTGTACAGTTGTGTCCCTTTGTTAGAATGCTGTCACTGAACGTGATCGCTGCTGTTTGGAATGTCATCAGTTAACCTCTCCATGTCATCAGTTAACCTCTCCATGTCATCAGTTAAACTGTCCATGTCATCAGTTAACCTCTCCATGTCATCAGTTAAACTCTCCATGTCATCAGTTAACCTCTCCATGTCATCAGTTAAACTCTCCATGTCATCAGTTAACCTCTCCATGTCATCAGTTAACCTCTCCATGTCATGTCATCAGTTAAACTGTCCATGTCATCAGTTAACCTCTCCATGTCATCAGTTAACCTCTCCATGTCATCAGTTAAACTGTCCATGTCATGTCATCAGTTAAACTCTGCACGTCATGTCATCAGTTAAACTCTCCATGTCATTAGTTAAACTCTGCACGTCATGTCACCAGTTAAACTCTCCATGTCATCAGTTAAACTGTCCATGTCACCAGTTAAACTCTCCATGTCGTGTCATCAGTTAAACTGTCCATGTCACCAGTTAAACTCTCCATGTCGTGTCATCAGTTAAACTGTCCATGTCATCAGTCAAACTCTCCATGTCACCAGTTAAACTCTCCATGTCATCAGTCAAACTCTCCGTGTCATCAGTTAAACTCTCCATGTCATCAGTTAAACTCTCCTTGTCATCAGTTAAACACTCATCAGTATCAAACCTCTGCTGAGCGACTGTCATAATGTGCATAATAAATGATCAGATAGAGACACTTTACAACCGGCTCAACGAAGATCTTGTTCTGGGATGTTCCTCCAGATACTGTTCTAGAGTTCCTGAAGAAAGTGAAATATTCTTCACGTGGAATGATTGGGGCATTGGTGAAAATTTCCGTACGTACCATCGACACAAAACTTTTTCTCGCTTTTTCTTACTGAATAGTTTCCTTTTGTATAACGATTGAAATGTGCATGGCAAATCAAGGAAGTGTGTACGAGGTTTTAAAGTTATTCTCTTTTTTTATAGTTTCACTTGTACCTTAAATGTTATATTTTCTCACCTGAATATTTTCCGTTTACATGATTACTGATGCGTTTGTTGGTGATCAGGGAATGGTGTGCCAGTTACTCATTCATTTGTTTTCATTTCGCTTGGTTGTTTATAAACTAGCATATATCTGAATGAACCGAAAGGAAATTTGATGTTTTTTAAAGGCTTGATCAGACAAAGTCATAGATTGAATTGAACTGATTTGGAAAAAAAAAAAAGTTCTCACCGTTGCTCAAGTTGACCTTTTGGCCATAATTTGGAATCTTTGACTGCTGTAAGAAGTGACGGGTGACCAGCCCTGACATGGCCATTTTAACGGGTGGCTGGGCTGTAATGATGATGTGATTGGACTTGATTTGGTTTGGTTGCTGTGTGCACGTGCATGCATTTGCTTGTCCCTCTGCAGTCTCCAGGGAAGAAGTGTCATCGACTTGGATTGTGTCCCTTTGTTGAAGTGACGTGTCACTTGTGTACCTACTTTCCGCTGTTTCCTGGACTGTCTGTTCAACTTACATTCTGGAAGATTGTTTCAGATTTTGTTTTTTTGTTGTTGTTTTTTTTTTTTCGGTTTTGTTATTTCAAACTTTAAAAAGTAATTTTGCGAAGATGACATGCACGCGCACACAACGGAATAATAACACACCCACACCCGCACACGCACGAACGCAATCAAGCAAGCACGTGCGCGCGCGCGCGCACACACACACACACACACACACACGGTTTCAGTATCGCAAGGAGGCGGCACTGCGTTCGGAAATACACATTCTCTCTCTCTCTCTCTCTCTCTCTCTTTCTCTGTCTCTCTCTCTCTCTCTCTTTCTGTGTGTGTGTGTGTGTGTGTGTGTGTGTGTGTGTTCACACATACACACTGTCTCTGTCTGTCTGTCTGCCTATCTCTCTCTTTCTCTCTGTCTGCCTGTCTCTCTCTCTCACACACACACACACACACACACACACACGTGTCAGGACAATCGCTGCCTCCCTGTCTGATCCAAAGGAGGGGGAGGAAGAGGAGAGGGGGAGGAAGAGGGGGAGGGGGAGAAAGAAGAGAGGGGGGGAGGGGGAGGAAGAGGAGAGGGGGGGAGGGGAAGGAGGCGGATTTTGCCCGAAAAGCCAACTCTTCATGGGCGTCGGTCAACACACGCGCGTGCTGCCAGTGTGCGTGACGTGCCGGCTATTGCGCATGCGTGTGAAACGGGGAGCAAAATGGCGGCGAGGGTGGGAGAGCCTTGCGTCCATTCAAGTGAAGGGGCGACTTCAAAGAAGCTGGCTTTCTCTGAAAATGACACTGGACGGGGGTGTTTTTTTTTTTTTCTCCCCCTCCCAGAACTGTGGTTTTGTTCTAAGTGGTGGGAGCAGTTCTCTTCACCTCATCTTCTTCTCTCCTTTGTTTCTCAGCTAACATCCCCCCCCCCCACCCCCCCCCCCCCCCCCCCCCGCACCCCCTCTCCCCCTCCCACACACACACACACTCAGTGATTTTTCCCCCCTTTATTCTTGGACATTGTTTTCGTCTCAACGGATTTCAGTGCATCGAAAAACCTGTCCCCCTTTTCTCATGCGTTATGTATTTATATTGATGGTGGTGTATTGAGCTGGGTTTGTGTATAAACTGTTGTCATTGATTACCTCGTGTTGCCGTATTTTCCATGTCGCCAGTTGTTTTTGATATTGTTGCTCTTACGTTTTGTTTTTTTACTGCGCGAAATGTGTGTTGCTCCCGCGAGCTTTGAGATTATGTAGAGATGAGAGACTCGCTTGAGGATGACCAGTGGCTATTACGGTGATCAGTCTGGTGGTCCTTTTCTGTCTGTACTCCTGTCTCTTCCATGAGGCAGTGCTCGGGTCTCAAAGCCAGCCAAACAGCACAGATAAATCCAGTCCCCATGTGGGCGAGCTGTCCTCAGGGAAAGACCCCATGTGGGCGAGCTGTCCTCAGGGAAAGACCCCATGTGGGTGAGCTGTCCTCAGGGAAAGACCCCATGTGGGGGAGCTGTCCTTAGGGAAAGGCCCCATGTGGGTGAGCTGTCCCCAGGGAAAGACCCTATGTGGGTGAACTGTCCTCAGAGAAAGACCCCATGTGGGTGAGCTGTCCTTAGGGAAAGGCCCCATATGGGTGAGCTGTCATCAGGGAAAGACCCCATGTGGGTGAGCTGTCCTTAGGGAAAAGCCCCATGTGGGGAAGCTGTCCCCAGGGAAAGACCCCATGTGGGTGAACTGTCCTCAGGGAAAGACCCCATGTGGGGGAGCTGTCCTTAGGGAAAGACCCCATGTGGGTGAACTGTCCTCAGGGAAAGACCCCGTGTGGGGGAGCTGTCCTCAGGGAAAGACCCCATGTGGGTGAGCTGTCCTCAGGGAAAGACCCCATGTGGGTGAGCTGTCCTCATGGAAAGACCCCATGTGGGGGAGCTGTCCTCAGGGAAAACCCCATTTGCCTATTCCCGTTTCGCCCTCACTTTGGTCTTGCTGCCATCCTCAAGGATCTCTGGAGAGTCTGACTCTTTGTCTCGTTTTGCCTACCCGCCGTTCTCGTTTCGCCTATTTCAACCTGTCTCTGTCTGTAGGTCGGTCTGTTTCTCTCCCCCTCACACACACACACACACACACACACACACACACACACACACACACACACACACACACACACATTGAAACTGAGTACATGGACGATATGGAAAGAGGCGAATCGGAACGACACCGTTCTCTCTACATGACAGGAGTGTCCTGTGAGTGTCATCACTGTCATAACTGGCCAGCAAAGTTCATACATCACTATACAACCCTCCATGTCATTGAGAAGGCTAGTACCCAGACCACCACTACTGGTTAAGTGGAGAAGGGAGGACGCCATTGGATGAGAGAACAATGTCCAGCTGGTGTATGACTGGAGCCACGTGCTGAGCTGAATGATTGAGATTTGCGAGGGTTTTTCCTTGGCGTTCAGATTGTTCCCAACCCTGTGGGATAGTGTTGAATTAGGAACGTTCATACAACCATGAAAACTCAGCACCACTGCAATCACTCAATCAACCACCCATGGTTTATATTTGTTTTCCTATACCTTCGAGGTGATCGATGGTGTGATGGCAATGTACCTGGGTTTTTTGTTTGTTTGTTGTTGTTGTTGGGAATTGTTTTACATTTATGACGATTCCAGATATTCCCAGATGTAGTCCGCTCATTGTTGTTGCGCTACCAGCAGGTCTGTCGGCTCGCTCATTTCCCGTAACACGTGAATGCCCGGGGCAGTACATCCATGTAAGTTTGGCATCTGGCTGTTGGGCATTGCCTCGTGACTTCCGGTCTCCCCATCCCGCTTCTGACTTGTTGTAGCACGTGGATTCAGTCTGTCAGGGTTGTCACGTGTTCATTTGTGGACACACGTAATATGACGGCCACTGGACAGCACGTGTCACTACTTCAGGTAGTTGTTGAGGTAACTGAGGGACAAACGTCAGTTGTGTGGAGGTAGTTGTTGAGGTAACTGAGGGACAAACGTCAGTTGTGTGGAGGTAGTTGTTGAGGTAACTGAGGGATAAACGTCAGTTGTGTGGAGGTAGTTGTTGAGGTAACTGAGGGACAAACGTCAGTTGTGTGGAGGTAGTTGTTGAGGTAACTGAGGGATAAACGTCAGTTGTGTGGAGGTAGTTGTTGAGGTAACTGAGGGACAAACGTCAGTTGTGTGGAGGTAGTTGTTGAGGTAACTGAGGGACAAACGTCAGTTGTGTGGAGGTAGTTGTTGAGGTACATGAGGGACAAACGTCAGTTGTGTGGAGGTAGTTGTTGAGGTAACTGAGGGACAAACGTCAGTTGTGTGGAGGTAGTTGTTGAGGTAACTGAGGGACAAACGTCAGTTGTGTGGAGGTAGTTGTTGAGGTACATGAGGGATAAACGTCAGTTGTGTGGAGGTAGTTGTTGAGGTAACTGAGGGACAAACGTCAGTTGTGTGGAGGTAGTTGTTGAGGTAACTGAGGGACAAACGTCAGTTGTGTGGAGGTAGTTGTTGAGGTAACTGAGGGACAAACGTCAGTTGTGTGGAGGTAGTTGTTGAGGTAACTGAGGGACAAACGTCAGTTGTGTGGAGGTAGTTGTTGAGGTAACTGAGGGACAAACGTCAGTTGTGTGGAGGTAGTTGTTGAGGTAACTGAGGGACAAACGTCAGTTGTGTGGAGGTAGTTGTTGAGGTAACTGAGGGACAAACGTCAGTTGTGTGGAGGTAGTTGTTGAGGTAACTGAGGGACAAACGTCAGTTGTGTGGAGGTAGTTGTTGAGGTAACTGAGGGACAAACGTCAGTTGTGTGGAGGTAGTTGTTGAGGTAACTGAGGGACAAACGTCAGTTGTGTGGAGGTAGTTGTTGAGGTAACTGAGGGACAAACGTCAGTTGTGTGGAGGTAGTTGTTGAGGTACATGAGGGATAAACGTCAGTTGTGTGGAGGTAGTTGTTGATGTACATGAGGGACAAACGTCAGTTGTGTGGAGGTAGTTGTTGAGGTAACTGAGGGACAAACGTCAGTTGTGTGGAGGTAGTTGTTGAGGTAAATGAGGGACAAACGTCAGTTGTGTGGAGGTAGTTGTTGAGGTAACTGAGGGATAAACGTCAGTTGTGTGGAGGTAGTTGTTGAGGTAACTGAGGGACAAACGTCAGTTGTGTGGAGGTAGTTGTTGAGGTAACTGAGGGATAAACGTCAGTTGTGTGGAGGTAGTTGTTGAGGTAACTGAGGGACAAACGTCAGTTGTGTGGAGGTAGTTGTTGAGGTAACTGAGGGACAAACGTCAGTTGTGTGGAGGTAGTTGTTGATGTACATGAGGGACAAACGTCAGTTGTGTGGAGGTAGTTGTTGATGTACATGAGGGACAAACGTCAGTTGTGTGGAGGTAGTTGTTGAGGTACATGAGGGACAAACGTCAGTTGTGTGGAGGTAGTTGTTGATGTACATGAGGGACAAACGTCAGTTGTGTGGAGGTAGTTGTTGAGGTACATGAGGGATAAACGTCAGTTGTGTGGAGGTAGTTGTTGATGTACATGAGGGATAAACGTCAGTTGTGTGGAGGTAGTTGTTGAGGTAAATGAGGGACAAACGTCAGTTGTGTGGAGGTAGTTGTTGAGGTACATGAGGGACAAACGTCAGTTGTGTGGAGGTAGTTGTTGAGGTAACTGAGGGATAAACGTCAGTTGTGTGGAGGTAGTTGTTGATGTACATGAGGGACAAACGTCAGTTGTGTGGAGGTAGTTGTTGAGGCAAATGAGGGACAAACGTCAGTTGTGTGGAGGTATTGTAAATACAAACTATATACACATATGAAAGTTCACAGATTTTTGTACGCTTAAAACGACATCAAAATGTTTTTTAAAACTAATTTGTCACACAGTAGCGACAAGCTTAGAACTTGCAGTGTCCAAGCACACACACACACACACACACACACACACACACGCGCGCGCGCGCGCGCACGCGCGCGCGCGCACGCGCGCGCGCGCGCGCGCACACACACGCATCACACACACACACACACACGCACACACACACACACACGCACACACGTACACACACACACACACACACACGTACACACACACACGCACACACACACACGCACACACACACACACACACACACACGCCCACACACACACGCCCACACACACACACACACGCACACACACACGCACACACGTACACACACACACACACACACACACACACACACACACGCCCACACACACACGCCCACACACACACACGCACACACACACACACACACACACACACACACACACACACACACACACACACACACACACAAATCCCTTCAGGTGACGATTGGAGAACCATACAGAAGAAACACCGCCAACACACATTACTCAGTTTATACAGAGTGCAGCCACAGAAGAGAGTAGAAATGTAAGCATCCCTGGACAGGCAGAGCAGATGTCATCAGCATTCTTTATTCCTACAATGGCCTGATAATGGAATAGATGAAAACAATATGATAAAAGGTTCACTTTGCGAAGTGGGCTGAGGAGTTCCTGGCGGCCAGTACACGGGCAGTGAAGCGGGTGTGTGGGACAGGGACGAACCTCACATGAACATGTCATCATCCTGGCAGACTGAAACAACGGCCTGGGGAGCCCCGAGTGGCAGGGAACAGTGTGCAACATCCTGATGCCCAAACTGAACTGGGTATACTGTCCTGGGCATGTTTCTGACCAGCACCTCAAATCCTGCTGCTTACAACAGTCCGGCTGACCACAAAGGGGTCAGTTCAGAGCTGGTCAGCCGTGACGTATCACAGCCAGTTGAAGACAGCTCAAGACGACATCAAAATGTCAACTGAAACAACGTCAAAACTTTCACACACGTCTCGCTTCGTGCACGTTACATTTAAATCAAATCAAAATCAAACCATGTTGCTTTCAGCACAGCCTAACATTAAGACGCCAGTTCATAGCTGAACACTCAGCTCTTAAAAAGTCAAAGCAAACTCAAAATAATGTTTTAAAAGATTAGCCTAAGCAACGTAAAAAAAGACCAATTAATTTGTACTGAAGAAATCAGGTGAACGAATCTGCAGACCATAATAATGCCAGTGAAGGCTACAGGTGGCAGTCAGGACTTGGACCAGGTCAGAAATCCGGAGAATGACGTGACTTGTAACTCTACAATGTGGGCCAGGTGTGGGAATCGTGTAGGCAGAGAACTGCCGTTTGTGTTTGTTTTGACAAGGTCCCACAATGCCGGCATTGACTGGAGCTAACCACATACCGCAGGCAGGTCTCAGCTTACCTCAGCCACTCGCTCCGGAGCAGTAACCTGTATAGAAAATGGCGACCTGCCCCTCTCTGGTAGCATGGGTCATGCTCAATTAATTTGTATATCAAACCAGCCGACAACAGTGCTGGCTCACCTGACGATAGAGAACCGATGTGCGTGATGAGTGTTGAACTTTATCCCTTGCAACACCTGCATGTGTCTCGCCATTCGTGCGTTAATGTTAAATGTTAACGTTAAATGTAGGTTTCCAGCAGTGGTTGGCGTGGCCCGGGGACTGTGGAGAGGTGTGTGGAGAGGTGTGTGGCTGGTGGAACAGGATCCTGCCTGTCAACATTATCCACAATGTATCTGCCTCACCCCCCCTGACCCCCGCCTCCCGTGTGCACGCCCTCACGGCCACACTGTGCACGCGCGCACGAGCCCCCGGGGTCCCCGGGCGAGGTGTGTGTGTGTGTGGGGGGGGGGGTCTGTATCGGGGGGGATATCGCTTTCGCCACCCGCCTTCAACAAACACCATCGCCCACCCATTACAACAACTTACCTACCCCGTGTGTCAACCGCCACACACGCAGCAGCCAACTAACCCCGCAGAGTTGAGAGAGAAGACTGGGTGGGGCTGACGGAATGTGTCAGGATGTCACGCTGTGTGCTGCGTGTGTCTGGGCGGTGTAGCGGGGAGCGAGGCGAGGTGGTCGCGGCCATGCAAAGATGGCCGACCTCCCAGGAGCCGTGCCGTGACTGGCTGCCATTAGAGTCCCACCCCCACCTCCATCTCCCCCTCTACACCCCACCCCTGCCTGCCACTGATCGCGCTCCTTGATACACGGCAAGGTCACTGTCGTGGACTGCTCTCCCTTGACCCGAGTAATCTCCCCTGGATTGGAAGCCTGGGAGCGGCGCTAGTGAGGAGGTGGGTGGCTGTCCGGAATCGTTTTGTTGCTGGATGAGGTCGCCAGGCACGCCATGACGCGCCGCTCAAAGGGAGGCAATCCTGCGTGATGACCTCGCCCTGACCACACGCGTCGTGCTGCTGCTGCCACCTGGCGGACAGTTTGTTGCCTCAGTTACCTCAGCGACTGCCTCATTACTGCTGGTGTTTGTCCCTCAGTTACCTCAGCGACTGCCTCATTACTGCTGGTGTTTGTCCCTCAGTTACCTCAATGACTGCCTCATTACTGCTGGTGTTTGTCCCTCAGTTACCTCAACGACTGCCTCATTACTGCTGGTGTTTGTCCCTCAGTTACCTCAACGACTGCCTCATTACTGCTGGTGTTTGTCCCTCAGTTACCTCAACGACTGCCTAATTACTGCTGGTGTTTGTCCCTCGGTTTCCTCAACGACTGCCTCATTACTGCTGGTGTTTGTCCCTCGGTTTCCTCAACGACTGCCTAATTACTGCTGGTGTTTGTTGCCTGTTACCTCAACGACTGCCTCATTACTACTGATGTCTGTCCCTCGGTTACCTCAACAACTACCTCATTACTCCTAATGTTTGTGCCTCGGTTACCTCAACATCTACCTCATTACTACTAATGTTTGTCCCTCGGTTACCTCAGCATCTTCCTTTACACAGCTGATATTTGACCCTTGGTACCTCAACAACTGCCTCATTACTGCTGATGTTTGTCCTTCACTTACCTCAACAACTTCCTCCACACAAGGGATGTTTGTCCTTCAGTTACCTCAACAACTTCCTCCACACAACTGATGTTTGTCCTTCAGTTACCTCAACAACTTCCTCCACACAACTGATGTTTGTCCTTCAGTTACCTCAACAACTGTGTGTGTGTGTGTGTGTGTGTGTGTGTGTGAGGAGGTGGGAGTGCGGGGGGAGGTGGGGTAGAGGATGAGGTATGTGAGTATATGCATGCCTACACTGTGGGAGCAACAGGATATTGGAACGTATATATATATATATATATATATATATATATATATATGTGTGTGTGTGTGTGTGTGTGTGTGTGTGTGTGTGTGTGTGTGTGTGTGTGTGTGTGTGTATCTTTGTATATATGTGTGTGGGGCTGGGGGTGGGAGATATGGGCGTATGTGTGTGTGCTTGTACAAGTAAGTGTTCATCTCTGTGAGTGTGTGTTTGTGTGTGTGAGTGTGTGTGTGTGTGTGTGTGTGTGTGTGTGTGTGTGTGTGTGTGTGTGTGTGTGTGTGCCGTGGAAGCTGCGATACGTAGACTAGAAATGAGTGTGTGGAGGAGGGGGGTAGAGGAGGTGCAAGGTAATGTGTGTGTGTGTGTGTGTGTGTGTTGGAGCTCATGTACGTTTATATGTATTTGACTGTGCTTTCATATCTGTGAAACTGTATGTTTGGTGGATTTCTGTTGTGCATGTGTGGGTGTGTGTGTGAATGTGTGTCTTCATGTTTTACATTTATTCGCTTATTTATCACCATTGTTGTCTTATTTATTTATTTATTTATTTTATTTATTTATTTATTTTTTAATAAATCATTTTATTAGTATTACTATTATTATTACTACTACCTTTTTCTATATTATAATTATTATTCATTTATTTATTTATTTATGTAAGCTTATCTATTATTTATTCCTCTGTTTTTTTGTGTGTTTTTTTGTTTTTGTTTTTCTCAAGGCCTGACTAAGCGCGTTGGGTTACGCTGCTGGTCAGGCATCTGCTTGGCAGATGTGGTGTAGCGTATATGGTTTGTCCGAACGCAGTGACGCCTCCTTGAGCAACTGAAACTGAAACTTCCTCCACACCACTGATGTTTGTCCTTCAGTTACCTCAACACCTACCCTGTGTCCCCCAGTTCCCTTCACGCAGTTGGTGTTTACCCCTCATTGTTTTTCATTGACCCGGATGCCCTGGAGATTATGGTCTCTGCAGTCGGCTTGGCGATAAACAGCTTGGTGTGAGGGACAAGAATGGTTCTAGTTGACTGTATTGTTGACGTTGGTTCAACATGTCTCTTCTTAACTGAAACAAAGTCCCGTTTTGTTTAACTTTTCAGCCTTCAAATTCAGTTTGTAGCCTTTTTTTTTCATTCATTCATTTATTAATTTATTTATTTATTATTTAGGATACTCTTCCAGCCCTGGGATGACCTTGCTGTCGGCCCTGGGCAATGAATTCCATGAATAATCGGACCAGAGGCTGGGAATGTGGCTGTCGTTTGATAACGTGGCTGGCGGACACAGACAAAGGCAGACTGAAAATCTTGTTTCCTCCCTTCAGGGTAACGACCCCCCACCCCCACCCCCAGCCCCCAGCCCCCCACACCACCTCCCCTCCGCCAACCCCCCCCCCCCATCCCCCCTCCCCTTTTGTCCAGCATTGATTTCAATACTTGTTTCTATTCACCACGCAGCGTGATTGTATTAACGTGGACATTGAATGTGTCATCGTCCTGTGTGACCACACTGACTGCTGCTGACAGGTATGCCTGTCATTGAGGGATGTCTGACAAGGCTGGAGGCCTGCTGTGCAAATGACTCCGTGTTTGTGAAGCTCTTGGAGCTTAGTCTAATTATCCTCATCATATCATATCATATATCACCTCAGTGAGATAGGACAAGGTAGGGCTAGGACGTCGGTGAGGGGCTGTCACCTCACAGAGATAAGACACAGCTTACAGGTCAGGATGTCAGTGAAGGGCTGTCACCTCACAGAGATAAGACAGAGCTTACAGGTCAGGATGTCAGTGAAGGGCTGTCACCTCACTGAGATAAGACAGAGCTTACAGGTCAGGATGTCAGTGAAGGTCTTCACCTCACAGAGATGACAGAGCTTACAGGTCAGGATGTCAGTGAAGGGCTGTCACATCTCTGAGATAAGACAGAGCTTATAGGTCAGGATGTCAGTGAAGGGCTGTCACCTCACTGAGATAGAACAGAGCTTACAGGTCAGGATGTCAGTGAAGGGTTGTCACCTCACTGAGATAGAACAGAGCTTACAGGTCAGGATGTCAGTGAAGGGCTGTCACCCCACAGAGATGACAGAGCTTACAGTCAGGATGTCAGTGAAGGGCTGTCACCTCACTGAGAGTTACAGGTCAGGATGTCAGTGAAGGGCTGTCACATCACAGAGATGAGAGTTTACAGGTCAGGATGTCAGTGAAGGGCTGTCACCTCACTGAGATAAGACAGAGCTTACAGGTCAGGATGTCGGTGAAGGGCTGTCACCTCACTGAGATAGGACAGAGCTTACAGTTCAGGATGTCAGTGAAGGGCTGTCACCTCACTGAGATAGAACAGACCTGTTAGCTCAGGATATCAGTGAAGGGTTGTCACCTCACTGAGATAGAACAGAGCTTACAGGTCAGGATGTCAGTGAAGGGCTGTCACCTCACTGAGATAGAACAGACCTGTTAGCTCAGGATGTCAGTGAAGGGTTGTCACCTCACTGAGATAGAACAGAGCTTACAGTCAGGATGTCAGTGAAGGGCTGTCACCTCACAGAGATAAGACAGAGCTTACAGGTCAGGATGTCGGTGAAGGGCTGTCACCTCACTGAGATAAGACACAGCTTACAGGTCAGGATGTCAGTGAAGGGCGTCACCTCACTGAGATAGGACAGAGCTTACAGGTCAGGATGTCGGTGAAGGGCTGTCACCTCACAGAGATAAGACACAGCTTACAGGTCAGGATGTTAGTGAAGGGCTGTCACCTCACTGAGATAAGACAGAGCTTACAGGTCAGGATGTCAGTGAAGGGCTGTCACCTCACAGAGATAAGACAGAGCTTACAGGTCAGGATGTCAGTGAAGGGCTGTCACCTCACAGAGATAAGACAGAGCTTACAGGTCAGGATGTCAGTGAAGGGCTGTCACCTCACTGAGATCAGAGTTTTCAGTCAGAGCGTTTTGAACAGCCCTCCAACAAGAGATAGCAGAAAGAAGCCACCAAGGCAGAGTGGCCAGCAACACAATAGACTAGGAAGTTGCGTGTTCATATCACTCACACACACACACACACACACACACACACACACACACACACACACTATATATATATATATATATATATATATATATATATATATAATATACTCACCAGCACAACTGACAGACAGAAAGAGAGACAGACAGGCAGAAAGACAGACAGAGACAGACAGACAGACAGACAGAGACAGACAGACAGACAGAGAGAGGCAGACAGACAGACATACAATCAGACACAGACAGACAGACACAGACAGACAGACAGAACGACACACACAGAGAAAGATGGAAAGAGACAGACGGACAGACAGACAGACAGACAGAAGGCTAAGGACAGAAAAGCCAGGTATAAAGCTGACGGTAGACACAGCAGCTGAAGAGACTCGGGTGGTTATGACGAAGAAGCCAGTTGCACATTATGGGATAGAGTTTCCGCCTCACTGAGAGTGTGTTAGAGCCTTTAATACCACCCCCCATCATCACCATCACCGCTCCACCAATCAGGTGGCGCTACGCTGTGGCGACGCCCTCTTCCCCGGGTACAGCGGCCCGGGTTTGCACACAGAAAAATCTGTCGTGACAAAAAAAGTAATTCGATACAATTCAACCACAGCCTTCCGTCTCGGCCGCTCATTAAATGTTTATTTTCAGGCAAGGGGGGGCTCTTTAAAAGTCTGTGTGCAGACTGTGGTTACTCTTGTCGATTTCAGGCTGTGTAATTATTTCACAATGTATATTGGATGCTGTAAAACTGAGTATAACGTGTGAATGTGAAGCTGTAAAATTGTTTTATGTGCAGATTACGTGTTGTAAAAAGGGCCCTTTTGTGGCCGGTAGAGCTGTAAGCTACATGATTTGATGTAAGAAGAGTTACATGCAGATATGAGATCACACAATACTTTAACACTGCACATACGCGACTAAACGATGAGTTTACATCAAAGACAAGAAAATACATGATGAGTTTACATCGTCGATATGAGAATAAAGAATAAGTTTACATCGTATATAAGAGACTACATGATGAGTTCACATTGTATATAAGAGACTAGCACAACTCTGAGATTGTATGTAGAAAGTATGTAGATTGAGGTTGCACAACTCTGAGATTATATGTAGACTGAGGTTGCACAACTCTGAGATTATATGTAGACTGAGGTTGCACAACTCAGATTATATGTAGAACGAGGTTGCACAACTGTGAGAATATATGTAGATTGAGGTTGCACAACTGTGAGATTATATGTAGACTTGAAACTGCACAGTGAGTAATGGGTAAAGCTGAGAACATCCCCACTTCCTGCCTTGCAAAGAAGCCAGAATCTCCAAAGCATCTCCAAAGCACGCCTCACGTGCTTTGGACCAGCAGGTGCTGGAGTGACTGTGTGTGTCATCTGGCATCAGAACACATCCGACTCGCCTTGTCCTGTTGTGACCATTCTGTGGTTGCGTGGCTGGCCGGACTAAGCAGTTTGATTTGATCTGATTGGACGGGTGCAATAGCCGAGTGGTTATTGCGTTTGACTTTCAGTCTGAGGGTCCCGAGTTCGAATCTCGGTAACGACGCCTGGTGGGTAAAGGGTGGAGATTTTTCCGATCTCCCAGGTCAACATTATGTGCAGACCTGCTTGTGTCTGAACCCCCTTCGTGTGTATACCGCAAGCAAATCAAATACGCACGTTAAAGATCCTGTCATCCATGTCAGCGTTCGGTGGGGTATGTAAACAGGAACATATCCAGCATGCACACTCCCGAAAACGGAGTATGGCTGCCTTCATGGCGGGGTAAAAACGGTCAAACATGTAAAATCCCATTCATTTACACACGAGTGAACGTGGGAGTTGCAGCCCACGAACGAAGAAGATCTGATTTTATTTCAACACGGGAAGTGCCGACTGTAAGATCTTGGAGCAAAGCCTGTGTGTCCATCACAAAGAAAAGGTTCAGAGCGCATAACACTTACGACGACTGCCGAGTCCTTATAACAGTAATGGCTGCCCAGTCCTTATAACAGTAACGACGACTGCCCAGTCCTTATAACAGTAATGACTGCCCAGTCCTTATAACAGTAATGACTGCCGAGTCCTTATAACAGTAATGACTGCCAATTCCTTATAAAAGTAATGACTGCCCAGTATAACAGTAACGACGACTGCCGAGTCCTTATAACAGTAACGACGACTGCCGAGTCCTTATAACAGTAACGACGACTGCCGAGTCCTTATAACAGTAACGACTGCCCAGTCCTTATAATAGTAACGACTGCCCAGTCCTTATAACAGTAACGACGACTACCAAGTCCTTATAACAGTAACGACTGCCCAGTCCTTATAACAGTAACGACGACTACCAAGTCCTTATAACAGTAACGACTGCCCAGTCCTTATAACACTAACGACGACTGCCGAGTCATTATAACACTAACGACGACTGCCGAGTCCTTATAACACTAATGACGACTACCAAGTCCTTATAACAGTAACGACGACTACCAAGTCCTTATAACAGTAATGACTACCAAGTCCTTATAACAGTAACGACTACCAAGTCCTTATAACAGTAACGACTGCCCAGTCCTTATAACAGTAATGATGACTGCCCAGTCCTTATAACAGTAATGACTGCCCAGTCCTTATAACAGTAACGACGACTACCAAGTCCTTATAACAGTAACGACTGCCCAGTCCTTATAACAGTAACGACGACTGCCGAGTCCTTATAACAGTAACGACTGCCCAGTCCTTATAACAGTAACGACTGCCCAGTCCTTATAATAGTAACGACTGCCCAGTCCTTATAACAGTAACGACTGCCCAGTCCTTATAACAGTAACGACGACTGCCCAGTCCTTATAACAGTGACGACTGGCGAGTCCTTATAACAGTAACGACGACTGCCCAGTCCTTATAACACTAACGACGACTGCCCAGTCCTTATAACCGACAAATGATAACAGATCCATCAGCAAACTGCAGATTTCCAGATGAAGACTCGCTTTGCTGGAAGTGTCCACGTTTCTGATCACATGTTCTTCAGGGACTGTGTGTGATTAGTGGAGATAACTGTGGAGGTAAAGGCGACAGCGAAAAGAATTTATTGATGGACTTTACTTTTGGCATCTGAAAAGAAAAAATGACCCAGAATGAATTTTCCGACACTGCACTGAGAACAAACACAACTGATCGTCATGGCTCCTTTGTGTTCGTTACAAACGTAACAAGCAGGCAGCGGAAACGGCGTTACGACAACAACAACAACGCTTATCCATTTCTTCACCACGCAATGGGAGGTGTGTGTGGGAGGGAGGAGGGGGAGTGAGAGGGGAGGCTGGAGGTAACAAGAGTGGCAGGGATGGGGGGTAGGGGAAGGGGGTTGGGGGGAGAGAAGGGGCAGATTACACGGGAAGACAAAAACACCTTTGCGTGTGTGAGCGTGAAAAGCGGCGCACTCCCGTTTCAGGAGGGGGTGTGGAGGGGTGGGGGGTGACTGGGTGTCTGTCGCCGCCTGCAGGCCGAGGCAGCACAGGGCAGGACGGGTCAGACACCCGAGCCCAGCGCCAGAAAGCTTTATGCAGCTTGTGTGTCCGGGGGGGTGGGGGGGAGGGGTGGGGGGTGGGAGCGGGTTCAAGTCCTGGATTGTGAGCCAGCCCCGTGTGCAGAGACAGTGGATCAGATCCCCCCCCCCCTCCCCTCAGCTCACGTTACGTCACGCCGGGTCCAGGGAGGGGGGGGGTGGGGGTGGGGGAGCGAAGGAGTAGGGAGGGGGGTCCGGTTGGTACTCTCGCTGTCTCCATTGTTTGCTGGGAGTTGGAGTTTTTGTCGTTGTCATTCAGTCAGGAAGGGAAGGGTGCTGGTGGTTTTTCGTCTTCTGTTCCTCTCTCAGTATGTTGTCAAGAGATGTAGCAATGTTTATTTGGTTTAAACATTTTTTTTAATATCAAGAAACAAGGTGCAATACAGCGTTCAATTAATAAGACTTGAGCAACAACAAGCATGAGCTTATATCGTACTCGTTCATATGTAACAAGCAATACACAAACGCAATGGCGAAAATACACATATTATTTGACAATGAAAAGTTGTTGAAGTGCAAGACAAAACTAAACTAAACAAGAACAACAACAACAACAAAAACACCAAAAAAAAACAAACTACTATTACCGCAACTACCACTGACAACAACAGCAATGTTTATTTCTTCTGCGCTAAACAGAGAGCGGAAAGCGCTGTCTTAGATGAAAGACGTGTTTCTAAATTACCCTTAGCTTATTTAGTTTTGTTGTATTGTCGGTTTATTCTGTCTAACATTTTGTTGTTCATCCAACTCGAGGTTTGGTTTTCATATAAGTGTGTACAACACGTGCATTGAAATGTATACAGGTCGGTGGCCTTACATTAAAACAGTTCTAGGTTCTCTCTCTCTCTCTCTCTCTCTCTCTCTCTCTCTCTCTCTCTCTCTCTCTCTCTCTCTCTTCTCTCTCTCTAGCTCATCCTTCCTCCTATCTTCATCTTTCAACAAACACACACACACACACACACACACACACACACACACACACACACACAAGAAGAAAACAAAAGGACATGTTTGAATGGGCATGCATACCATATAACAGTATTCACATTAAGACGCAGGCAAGAGGTTCACGCAATTTCTATTGGTTTACTCCCCCCCACCCCCCGCCCCCACCCCCCGCTAACCCCCCCCCCCCTCCTCCCACCGCCCCTGCCCTATTCTCACACGCTATTTCATGCATGCATGCACACACGCACGCGCGCGCGTTCCTGTGCGCGCGCACACACATACACGTACACGCACCCACGCACCACACACACACACACACACACACACACACACACACACACCTATCACATTATGCTAATTTATCCACTGACTCTTTCTAGGGTTTTTTTCTGCCGCTGTTTTAAACAAAGAGACTGGCGGTGGCACAGCACACAGTTCAAAGCGCTGGCTGGTTCTCGGGCATTAAGTCCTAAGCTTTCAAGTTTGGCTGACAACTCGCGTGTCAGTGACGATGGTTGTAGCATCACTGTTACACTCAAGTCTTAAGGGTTTATCTGTTCTTACACTCCCACCCCCCACCTCCCCCACCCCACCCCCCTTTCTCTCGTTGAGGTAATTTAATTGTGGAGGGGTGGGGACGCTTTCACGTTACAGTGTCTTGAAGCAGATGTGGTGTAGCGAATATGGATCAGTCGGCACGTTTTGACGCTTCTGGGTCAAACTGTTGGGGATATTTGGTGTCTTCACGTTACATGGTGTATCTTGACTGAAGCAGATGTGGTGTACGTAGCGTATATGGATCACTCCGCACGCCTTGATGCGGCCTCTGGCTGACACTGAAACTGTTGAGGGATGGTTGGGGCGTGGTCACGTGACCCACAGTATCCTCTGTGGTGCTGTGGGAAGCTGAGACTTCCTGCTGTCTGTGGCGGCTCTGTTGGTCTGTCCTGCCCTGTTTCAGTCTGTCTGCTCTTCTTCTCGGCTCCTGTTGTTGACCTGTAACCCCGCTTGTAGAAAGGACGGGATTCATCCCTCATAAACTGTGTGTGTGTGTGTGTGTGTTCAATCTTATATAGACTGGAGACAAAAGACAAAGTTCTGTGCGTTAAAGGACAATGACGTTGTCTCCTGTGTTATAACTGAAGAAAATCTCTTGACCAGTGATGATGATATCGGACATGAGAGGACAGACCGTACAGCAATACACTACATCAATGACAACAACATACACTACATCAATGACAACAACATACACTACATCAATGACAACAACATACACTACATCAATGACAACAACATACACTACATCAACGACAACAACTACAACATACACTACATCAATGACAACAACATACACTACATCAATGACAACAACATACACTACATCAATGACAACAACATACACTACATCAATGACAACAACATACACTACATCAATGACAACAACATACACTACATCAATGACAACAACATACACTATATCAATGACAACAACATACACTACATCAATGACAACAACATACACTACATCAATGACAACAACATACACTACATCAATGACAACAACATACACTACAACAACATACACTACATCAATGACAACAGAAAATGGGGAAAACACCAACACATTCACAACAACAACATTAACAACAACAACTAGCACTACTACTACTACTACTACTACTACTACTACTACACAAAGAGGGAAAGGCGCACCCCACAAAAACAGCGGGAAAACAAACAAACGAAACAAACAACAGCAGCAGCAGAGAATCAGCAATGCCAGCAACCTGTCGACATCACAGTCACACCGACTGTTGTTCCTTTCACACCCACACAGGCGGAAACGCACACTGAGTTAATTGTTTGTGTGTGTGTGTGTGTGTGTTTGTTTGTTTGTTTGTGTGTGCATGTGCGTGTGTGTGCATGTGTGTGTGTGCATGTGTGTGTGTGTGTGTGTGTGTGTGTGTGTGCATGTGTGTGTGTGTGGTGTGTGCATATGTGTGTGTGTGATGTGAGGGGGGAGAGGAGGTAGAGATGGAGAGTGGTGGCAGACCACAGCACGTCATCCCCAGGCCTTCAAGAAGCACAGCGACAGATGTACACATGTCTTCACCCACCACACACACCAGTTGATGTACACATGTCTTCACCCACCACACACACCAGTTGATGAACACATGTCTTCACCCACCACACACACCAGTTGATGAACACATGTCTTCACCCACCACACACACCAGTTGATGAACACATGTCTTCACCCACCACACACACCAGTTGATGTACACATGTCTTCACCCACCACACACACACACCAGTTGATGAACACATGTCTTCACCCACCACACACACCAGTTGATGTACACATGTCTTCACCCACCACACACACCAGTTGATGAACACATGTCTTCACCCACCACACACACACACCAGTTGATGTACACATGTCTTCACCCACCACACACACACACCAGTTGATGAACACATGTCTTCACCCACCACACACACCAGTTGATGTACACATGTCTTCACCCACCACACACACACACCAGTTGATGAACACATGTCTTCACCCACCACACACACCAGTTGATGTACACATGTCTTCACCCACCACACACACCAGTTGATGTACACATGTCTTCACCCACCACACACACACACCAGTTGATGTACACATGTCTTCACCCACCACACACACACACCAGTTGATGAACACATGTCTTCACCCACCACACACACACACCAGTTGATGTACACATGTCTTCACCCACCACACACACACACCAGTTGATGTACACATGTCTTCACCCACCACACACACACACCAGTTGATGTACACATGTCTTCACCCACCACACACACACACCAGTTGATGAACACATGTCTTCACCCACCACACACACACACCAGTTGATGTACACATGTCTTCACCCACCACACACACACACCAGTTGATGTACACATGTCTTCACCCACCACACACACCAGTTGATGTACACATGTCTTCACCCACCACACACACACACCAGTTGATGTACACATGTCTTCACCCACCACACACACCAGTTGATGAACACATGTCTTCACCCACCACACACACACACCAGTTGATGAACACATGTCTTCACCCACCACACACACACACCAGTTGATGTACACATGTCTTCACCCACCACACACACACACCAGTTGATGAACACATGTCTTCACCCACCACACACACACACCAGTTGATGTACACATGTCTTCACCCACCACACACACACACCAGTTGATGTACACATGTCTTCACCCACCACACACACACACCAGTTGATGTACACATGTCTTCACCCACCACACACACCAGTTGATGTACACATGTCTTCACCCACCACACACACACACCAGTTGATGAACACATGTCTTCACCCACCACACACACCAGTTGATGTACACATGTCTTCACCCACCACACACACACACCAGTTGATGTACACATGTCTTCACCCACCACACACACACACCAGTTGATGTACACATGTCTTCACCCACCACACACACCAGTTGATGTACACATGTCTTCACCCACCACACACACACACCAGTTGATGAACACATGTCTTCACCCACCACACACACACACCAGTTGATGTACACATGTCTTCACCCACCACACACACACACCAGTTGATGTACACATGTCTTCACCCACCACACACACACACCAGTTGATGTACACATGTCTTCACCCACCACACACACCAGTTGATGAACACATGTCTTCACCCACCACACACACCAGTTGATGAACACATGTCTTCACCCACCACACACACACACCAGTTGATGAACACATGTCTTCACCCACCACACACACCAGTTGATGAACACATGTCTTCACCCACCACACACACACACCAGTTGATGAACACATGTCTTCACCCACCACACACACACACCAGTTGATGAACACATGTCTTCACCCACCACACACACCAGTTGATGAACACATGTCTTCACCCACCACACACACCAGTTGATGTACACATGTCTTCACCCACCACACACACCAGTTGATGAGGTGTCAGTCTCGGCTGTCCTCTGTCCCGACACTCCGTCATTCCTTACCCACGTCCCTCACCCTCCGCGCACACACACACACACACACACACACACACACACACACACAGTCACAGCTGGTCTCCCAATCAGTTGTTCCGAGCAATAATAAAGCTCCATCTGTCTTCTTCTCCCCCTCCTCCTCTTTGGATTTATTTTATTTGTCCAATTGGAGAAAAAGGAGTGTGTGAAGAAACAGTGGGGAGGGAAGTGGGGGGGGGGGAGAAGGGGGAGGGGGGGAGTTATTGAGAATCATCCTGACTTTGGGAGCATTAACGGTGGTGGTGGTGGTGGTGGTGAGGGAGAGAGAGAGTATGTGTGTGTGTGATACGTGATTCGTGTGCACTCAAGCGTGTGCGTGTGTGTGTGTGTGCGTGCGCGCGCGCGCCTAGGTGTGTGTGTGTGTGTGTGTGTGTGTGTGTTCGCGCCTGCGTATGTTAGTGAGTGAGTGTACCTGCCGACTGTGTGTGAGTGTGTGTGTGTGTGTGTGTGTGTGTGTGTGTGTTCGCGCCTGCGTATGTTAGTGAGTGAGTGTACCTGCCGACTGTGTGTGAGTGTGTGTGTGTGTGCATGCCCACGGCGCACGTGTGTGTGTGTGTAAGATGGAAAGAGACTTCATTAATTAATCATCCATGAACTGCAGACTTGAGAGAGAGAGAGAGAGAGAGAGAGAATCATTTTAGGCCGAGGCCCCTTATGAATGTGAACGTGAACGAAGACAGTAATTATTATATTATTCATTGACCTAAAGACTAAAACATAGATATAAAGACGGAGAGACAGACAGACAGACAGACAGATATATTTCGCACAACATCAGGGTCAGTACAAGAAGACAATAAAATCAGAGAGAGAGAGGGAGGTGGGTGGGGTGACGGAAGGAAAACCAACCAAGCGAAGGACACTCTGACTCCATGTTTGTCCACCTGTCACCCACCTTGTCTGTCTCCTTCCCGAGATGATCAACAGATGGTTCCCACAGGACCTCGGGCCACCACTTTCATCAACACCAGAACGCTCTCCAACAAAAGACCAGCCCCACAAAACACATATATATTCCCCACCACCACGTGCGCGTTTAGCTTGCTTTCAAAGCCAGTTTTAATTAACGAGGCATTATTATTAACTGTCAGAGATCTACTTACTGCACGGGAAGGGTGTATTGGCTTATGATGTTAGTGAAATAATGTTCACGTCATGCTATCACTTTGCATATACATATCATATTGCTGCGGCTGGCTTTGTTGTCAACGTAGTAGTGCGGTCTGCGTTCATTTCCGTTTCACATACAGATTGGTTTTTGTTGTGGTTTTCTTCCTCTTCTTCTTCTTCGTCGTCGTCGTCGTCGTCTTATTCTCATCCTCCCCTATCTCCTCCCCCTCCTCCATCATCATCTTCTTCGTTTTCTTCTTCTTCTTCTTCTTCTTCTTCTTATTCTTCGTTCGTGGACTGCAACTCTCACGTTCACTCGTATGTACTTCACGTGCATGACAGTTTTACCCCGCCTTGTAGGCAGCCATACTCTTTTTTCGGGGGGTGCATCCTGGGCCTGTTTTCATTCCATGAAAACCCTGCTTTAAAGGTTGGAAATATAGTGAGGAACAGTTCCACACATTATAACAAGTCAAAGACAGGAGATCATGTGCTTAATGATCAGCTCCAGAGGAAGGCAGTGCAGACAGATCATGTGCTTAATGATCAACTCCAGAGGAAGGCAGTGCAGACAGATCATGTGCTTAACGACCAACTCCAGAGGAAGGCAGTGCAGACAGATCATGTGCTTAATGATCAGCTCCAGAGGAAGGCAGTGCAGACAGGTGATCATGTGCTTAACGACCAACTCCAGAGGAAGGCAGTGCAGACAGATCATGTGCTTAATGATCAGCTCCAGAGGAAGGCAGTGCAGACAGATCATGTGCTTAATGATCAGCTCCAGAGGAAGGCAGTGCAGACAGATCATGTGCTTAACGACCAACTCCAGAGGAAGGCAGTGCAGACAGGTGATCATGTGCTTAATGATCAGCTCCAGAGGAAGGCAGTACAGACAGATCATGTGCTTAATGATCAGCTCCAGAGGAAGGCAGTGCAGACAGATCATGTGCTTAACGACCAACTCCAGAGGAAGGCAGTGCAGACAGGTGATCATGTGCTTAATGATCAGCTCCAGAGGAAGGCAGTACAGACAGATCATGTGCTTAATGATCAGCTCCAGAGGAAGGCAGTACAGACAGATCATGTGCTTAATGATCAGCTCCAGAGGAGGGCAGTACAGACAGATCATGTGCTTAACGACCAACTCCAGAGGAAGGCAGTGCAGACAGGTGATCATGTGCTTAATGATCAGCTCCAGAGGAAGGCAGTACAGACAGATCATGTGCTTAATGATCAGCTCCAGAGGAAGGCAGTACAGACAGATCATGTGCTTAATGATCAGCTCCAGAGGAAGGCAGTGCAGACAGGTGATCATGTGCTTAATGACCAACTCCAGAGGAAGGCAGTGCAGACAGATCATGTCCTTAACGACCAACTCCAGAGGAAGGCAGTGCAGACAGATCATGTGCTTAACGACCAACTCCAGAGGAAGGCAGTGCAGACAGATCATGTGCTTAACGACCAACTCCAGAGGAAGGCAGTGCAGACAGATCATGTGCTTAACGACCAACTCCAGAGGAAGGCAGTGCAGACAGATCATGTGCTTAACGACCAACTCCAGAGGAAGGCAGTGCAGACAGATCATGTGCTTAACGACCAACTCCAGAGGAAGGCAGTGCAGACAGATCATGTGCTTAACGACCAACTCCAGAGGAAGGCAGTGCAGACAGATCATGTGCTTAATGATCAGCTCCAGAGGAAGGCAGTGCAGACAGATCATGTGCTTAATGATCAGCTCCAGAGGAAGGCAGTGCAGACAGATCATGTGCTTAATGATCAGCTCCAGAGGAAGGCAGTGCAGACAGATCATGTGCTTAACGACCAACTCCAGAGGAAGGCAGTGCAGACAGATCATGTGCTTAACGACCAACTCCAGAGGAAGGCAGTGCAGACAGGTGATCATGTGCTTAACGACCAACTCCAGAGGAAGGCAGTGCAGACAGGTGATCATGTGCTTAACGACCAACTCCAGAGGAAGTCAGTGCAGACAGGTGATCATGTCCTCAATGATCAGCTCCAGAGGAAGGCAGTGCAGACAGGTGATCATGTGCTTAACGACCAACTCCAGAGGAAGGCAGTGCAGACAGGTGATCATGTCCTCAATGATCAGCTCCAGAGGAAGGCAGTGCAGACAGGAGATCATGTGCTTAACGACCAACTCCAGAGGAAGGCAGTGCAGACAGGAGATCATGTGCTTAACGACCAACTCCAGAGGAAGGCAGTGCAGACAGGAGATCATGTGCTTAACGACCAACTCCAGAGGAAGGCAGTGCAGACAGATCATGTGCTTAATGATCAGCTCCAGAGGAAGGCAGTGCAGACAGATCATGTGCTTAATGATCAGCTCCAGAGGAAGGCAGTGCAGACAGATCATGTGCTCAATGATCAACTCCAGAGGAAGGCAGTGCAGACAGATCATGTGCTTAATGATCAGCTCCAGAGGAAGACAGTGCAGACAGATCATGTCCTCAATGACCAACTCCAGAGGAAGGCAGTGCAGACAGGTGATCATGTCCTCAATGACCAACTCCAGAGGAAGGCATTTCAGACAGGTGATCATGTCCTCAATGATCAGCTCCAGAGGAAGGCAGTGCAGACAGGTGATCATGTCCTCAATGATCAGCTCCAGAGGAAGGCAGTGCAGACAGGTGATCATGTCCTCAATGATCAGCTCCAGAGGAAGGCAGTGCAGACAGATCATGTCCTCAATGATCAGCTCCAGAGGAAGGCAGTGCAGACAGATCATGTGCTCAATGATCAGCTCCAGAGGAAGGCAGTGCAGACAGATCATGTCCTCAATGATCAGCTCCAGAGGAAGGCAGTGCAGACAGGTGATCATGTCCTCAATGATCAGCTCCAGAGGAAGGCAGTGCAGTTCTCCAAAAAGAGGTGCACAACGCTGAGACTTTCGTTTACGCTGAAGAAGTTTAGCAGCGGAATCTTGAACTTGTTGAAGAGGTTTGATGCACTTCCGACACACACGCACACGCGCACACACACACACACACACACACACACACACACACACACGCACACGCGCACACACACACACACACACACACACACACACACACACACACACACACGCGCGCGCGCGCGAAGGTGACCAGTTATGTCCAAGATCTGTGGCACAAGGAATGGAACACCCAGACCGACAACAAGCTGTTCCAAATTCTTCCTGACATTAACCACATCCTCCGCCATGGCTTGTGAAGAACCATAGGGAGGAGACTGCTGTGCTGACTGTGCTGTGCTGTGCTGTGCTGACTGTGCTGTGCTGTGCTGTGCTGACTGTGCTGTGCTGTGCTGACTGTGCTGTGCTGTGCTGACTGTGCTGACTGTGCTGACCGTGCTGTGCTGACCGTGCTGTGCTGACTGTGCTGTGCTGTGCTGACTGTGCTGTGCTGACTGTTCACAGGGCACACTTCTTACTTGTTGAAGGGGGAGGAGGCCCATGAATGTATTCCCTGTGATGAGCCTCTCACCGTCAAACACATGCTTGACTGTTGGGATCTGCATGACGTTAGACACAGACATTGCACGGCTGTTTCTCTTAAGACTTTGTTCCGTGATGTCCCTCCGTGGATACTGATGGACTTCTTGAAAGAAGTGAACATTTTTAATCATATTTGAATGTTTTAAACTCTGGGACATTTAAAAAAAAAAAAAAAATCTTTTGAGTGAAATGATTGAAGCGGTGATTGTTTTCTACTGTGGGTTTTTCAACCCGTGACTTGAAGTAGATGCTGACATGGTGATAGCCTTCAGATGGCCTTAGTGGTCGGCGAGGCTCTAAACACCATAATATGATTTACTTTTCATGTATTTCTTGGACGGCCTCTTTTCCTTTTTGCCCTGCGGGTTCCAGGTGAGGACCTGTCTTGTAGTGCTGGCTGCAGCCTTGTGGAGCGTGTGTTGGAACCAACTCAGCGTCTTTGGGGGGGATCCCGTCTTCTGCAGCCTGCTGGCTTGTTCGTTGATGTCCAGTCTTCCTCTCGGAAAGCGATGTGGTGCCGCCCCGTGTGTGGCGGGCTTTACCATGCCACCTTCGCTTAAAACAAAACAAGACGACGACTTGGCGAGGGTGGTGCGCGATGGTTTGGATGGATTGGTGGCCTGCCCTCCCCAGCCCCCCCCCCACCCCCCCTACACACACACACACACCACCACCATCAACACCTCCCTCCCTCCCCGCAAGACAGGGACAGGATCAGTGCCTGCACCCACTGACACTGACTGGACCCGGGGTTCAATTCTCCAGCTGACATGTGAAGCATGCTGTTGGCTGATAAACACTCGTGTTGGCCCGTGTTTGTGACATGGATCATTATGTGTAGGGCAAACAACAACAACAACAACAAACCTTTTCCCTGCTTGCCACGTGTGAAGTTTAATTATGTGTCACACACCGCGCGCGCCCCCTACACACCATCAGGGGGCTAAAGGGACATAACTCTCGGGGCACTTGGGTGCAGGACAGACGCGACTTGCCAGTTGCGGAGTTGGGAACAGGTGTGAAGTTGTCGCGTCACGACGGCTGTCAGTGCTTTACCTGAGGTGGGGGGCCGGGGGGGGGGCGGCGGGGGGGGGAAGACTGTGTGTGTTGGAGGGGGGTGGAGTGGGGGTATCGGTTGAGGGGAGGGAGGCTACACACAATCCCACAAGGACTCAGCGACACACAGCACGCTGCAGGCAGGGTGGACGTGCAGAAGTGGGGCCGGGAGGACGTGCAGAAGTGGGGCCGGGAGGACGTGCAGAAGTGGGGCCGGGAGGACGTGCAGAAGTGGGGCCGGGAGGACGTGCAGAAGTGGGGCCGGGAGGACGTGCAGAAGTGGGGCCGGGAGGACATAAAACTTCACCAACAGCCAAGGATGCTGATTGTCAGCCTTCGACATGTCGTCTGGCATTGATCGTGTTTTATGCAAATTAGAAAACGTCGTCTCTTTCTCTGAAGTGGGGGGGTGGGGGGTGAGGGGGAAGATGGGGGTGTAGGGGGGAGGAGGGACGGAGTAAGGGGGGGGGGGAGGGAGGGAGAACCGTCAGAAAGGTGGTGGTGTTGTCGATGTTTTTATGGTGACAGGTGTTGTGGGTGCGCTTGATCTATGTTGTTCAGTGAGCCATATTCTAATTGTTGTTGCTGTTGTATATAGGAAGGTGGGTGTGTGTGTGGTGTGTGGGGGGAGGGGGTCAGGCGGGTGAAAAGGGGGTGGGGGGAGGGGAGGGAGCGCCGTGTCCCCAATGCCGACTGTCCTAAAGCCCTCTCGACAGTAAGAGTAGGAATATAACTTGAGCAAGACACTCTCCACTATAATTAATTTCTAGCCCAGATGGGTGAAAAAAAACAACACAACAGTAGTTGCCTCCTCTGTTGTTAAGGTCATAGTCAGACACGACAGTCATGCACACACCCAGCGGACAAACTGAAGTGCCCAACACCAGTGTCTGGCCAGCATGTGTCGGGGCATTCCGTTCCGTGCCCAATGCACTGACCAGCCATCTCGGGACCCGTGCCGTGCAGTCAGCAGTCAGGCGCACACACTGAGGTCCTCTTCCACTGCCATGGACCAACAAGAAGAGATGTTCACAATATACACCCAGGCACCTCCAGTGGTCCTCGTATCGTTACAGTCTGGTCAGTGCTGCCGACACACTGTCAGAAAAGTCAGGAGTATCATCACCACCTGGTGTGGCATTGATGTGAAACGCAGAAACAGTCTACAGTGTTAGTAGGAAAAAGTTGTTTTTCCTCATCAGGACAGTATCACAGAAACAGCTGCACAAAGAATTCTGTAATTAACTATGTCCGTATTGGCTTATATATATATTAACTATGTCCGTATTGGCTTATATATATATATATATAGAGAGAGAGAGAGAGAGAGAGAGAGAGAGAGAGAGTCATTTCCTTTTCTTGTGTTTTTTCCCTGAGGTGAAGGGCATGGGTATCGACAATTGTTCAGCCCTGAGATAGCCCCGTGTGGCCGACTGGGCGTTAAACAAGGGAGATAGATGGCTGAATCAACAAACAGATGACAGTAAACAGGGAAGTGATGGATGACAGGCTGGCTGACTGCAACAAGGCACACTGCGGGTGGTGCTTACAGCTCTGTACACACACACAATCGCACACAATATCACACACTCACACACATGCACGCACGCGCGCACGCACGCACGCACGCACACACACACACACACACACACACACACACACACACACACACACACACACACACACACACACACACACACACACACACACACACACACACACACACACACACACATTTTATAACACATGTTTTTAAAAGCGAATATGTGAAATGCTTTTATTTGAGAACATATGTTTATTACTCTTGTTTAATCAAGTAATCCGCGTGTGTGGGGTGGGTGGGGGTGGGGGGTGCGGGTGTGTGCTGATTATCTGGTTGCGGTTTTCCACAATTTATCTTTATTCTTATCTTATCTGTCTATTATAATCAATGTACAGTATAGTAGGCTATGTTTATAATTATATTAAAATAATGTTTCTTAATTCTTTCTGTTTTTACATAAAGAATACTAGTTATTACCTGCAGTGTGTGGATGTATGTATGAAACGGTGTATGTGATATTTTTTTACATTTGTATCTTCGTAATATTCGTAAAAGCTGTTGTTGACTTTTACAGTTATGGTCCCCATGTTGTTTACTTGTCTATGTTGTGATAATGCACCTGACCAAATTTCTCCAGTTGGAGATAATAAAGTTATTCTCATTTCATCTCATCTCATCTCCTCCTCCTCCTCCTCCTCCTCCTCCTCCTCATCATCATCATCATCATCATCAAGTTCCGAAAGTTCGAAACTCGATTTCAAGGTATGTCTGTCTCAGCATTACACACCTCTTCTCTTGTTGGTCTTATTTATATAACAGAGTGACACTGGCTTCCTGCTGTAGAGACACAGACAAGGGAAAGGGTCAAACCAGTGAGTACAGTGCATCACCACACCACACCACGCCACACTACACTACACCACGCCACACTACACCACGCCACACCACACCACACCACACCACACCACACCACACTACACTACACCACACCACACCACACACACGACACTACACCACGCCACACCACACGACACCACACTACACTACACTACACTACGCCACACCACACCACACTACACTACACTACACTTACGCCACGCCACACCACACTACACCACACCACACTACACTACACTACGCCACACCACACCACACTACGCCACACCACACCACACGACACTACGCCACACCACACGACACTACACCACGCCACACGACACCACGCCACACCACGCCACACCACACGACACTACGCCACACCACACGACACCACGCCACACCACACCACGCCACACCACACGACACACCACACGACACTACACCACGCCACACCACACCACACCACACCACACCACACTACACTACACTGCACCACGACACACCACACGACACTACGCCACACCACGCCACACCACACCACACGACACCACGCCACACCACACGACACTACACCACGCCACACCACACCACACTACACCACGCCACACCACACGACACCACGCCACACCACACGACACTACACCACGCCACACCACACGACACTACACCACACCACACGACACTACACCACGCCACACCACACTACACCACGCCACACCACACGACACTACACCACACGACACTACACCACACCACACGACACTACACCACACGACACTACACCACACCACACGACACTACACCACACCACACGACACTACACTACACCACACCACACTACACTACACCACACCACACCACACCACACTACACCACGCCACACCACACCACACTACACTACGCCACACCACACCACACTACACCACGCCACACCACACGACACTACACCACACCACACCACACGACACCACGCCACACCACACCACGACACACCACCACGCCACACCACACGACACTACACCACGCCACACCATACGACACTACACCACGCCACACCACACCACACCACACGACACCACGCCACACGACACCACACCACACGACACCACGCCACACGACACTACACCACACGACACTACACGACACTACACCACACGACACTACACCACGCCACACGACACTACACCACGCCACACCACCACGCCACACCACACGACACCACACCACACGACACTACACCACACCACACGACACTACACCACACGACACTACACCACACCACACGACACTACACCACACCACACCACACGACACCACACCACACGACACTACACTACACTACACCACGCCACACGACACTACACCACACGACACTACACCACGCCACACGACACTACACCACACCGACACTACACCACGCCACACCACACGACACCACACCACACGACACTACACCACACCACACGACCACACTACACCACGCCACACCACACTACACCACGCCACACCACACGACACTACACCACACCACACCACACCACACTACACCACGCCACACCACACACTACACCACACGACACTACACCACATCACACCACACGACACTACACCACGCCACACCACACACTACACCACACGACACTACACCACATCACACCACACGACACTACACCACACCACACCACACTACACCACGCCACACCACACTACACCACGCCACACCACACGACACTACACCACACCACACCACACTACACCACGCCACACCACACACTACACCACACGACACTACACCACATCACACCACACGACACTACACCACGCCACACCACACCACACCACACCACACCACACCACACCACACCACACTACACCACACCACACCACACCACACGACACTACACCACGCCACACCACACCACACTACACCACACCACACCACACCACACTACACCACGCCACACCACACCACACGACACTACACCACGCCACACCACACCACACTACACCACACCACACCACACCACACCACACCACACCACACCACACCACACCACACCACACTACACCACGCCACACCACACCACACGACACTACACCACGCCACACCACACCACACTACACTACACCACGCCACACCACACGACACTACACCACGCCACACCACGCCACACCACACGACACTACACCACACGACACTACACCACACCACACCATACTACACTACGCCACACCACACGACACTACACCACACCACACCACACTACACCACGCCACCACACGACACTACACCACACCACACGACACTACACCACACCACACTACACCACGCCACACCACACTACACCACGCCACACCACACGACACTACACTACACTACACTACACCACGCCACACCACACGACACCACAGCACACCACACCACACTACACTACGCCACACCACACGACACTACACCACGCCACACCGCACCACACACCACACCACACCACACCACACACCACACCACACCACACGATACCATACCACACACCACACCACACACCACCCACCACACCACACCACACGACACACCACACCACACCACCACACCACACACCACACCACACCACACCACACCACACCACACACTATCGGAAAAGCACTGATCCGAATCGTCCCTCGTTTCTCCAGGTGGAGGGGCGACAGATATTGGCTGGAGCCGTCAGTGATCTGTGTGGCTGGAGCGGCTCAATACTTTGCTTCACTGAAAGAACACAAGAATCACAGAGTGGAGGGGGGGGGGGGGGCGGGGGGGGCAGTGGGGGGAAGGGGGGCGGACTGTAAAGCGCGCAGCGGGCGCGGGGAGGGAGGGAGAAAGGAGAGAGAGATTGGGATGGGTGGGGGGTAGAGAGAGAAAAGGGGCAGAAAGGCGGATAATTGTGACGAGAAAAAGACGAAGAGGGCGGGTGGTGGGGAGAGGTGTCAGGGTGTAATGGATGACTTTACACCCCTTGACTTCTGTTAGAGGCCCGGCCCTGGCCGCTCTCCGTCAGACCATCACGATCTTCTGCCTGGCCTTTTTTCTTCTTTTTCTTTTCCTTTTTTCAGCGGGATGGTGATCATTGATGATGTTTGCGCGCGCGCTGTGTACGCGCGACCTTGCATGATGCCAACAGGGCTCGTTCACAGCTGAATGCCGTCTTGAAATCCTTGTTGTGGTAAATGTTGGATCAAAACATGATTTGCAGAACCTCATTCTACTCGAGGTTGGAGTTAACTGAACCAAGATCACTTCTCCTGTAGACCAGGCAGGAGTATTCTCCTACCAACACACTGGACCAGGTAGGAGTATTCTCCTACCAACACACTGGACCAGTGAGTATATTCCCTGCTACCACACTGGACCAGGTAGGAGTATTCTCCTACCAACACACTGGACCAGGTAGGAGTATTCTCCTACCAACACACTGGACCAGGTAGGAGTATTTTCCTGCCAACACACTGGACCAGGTAGGAGTATTCTCCTACCAACACACTGGACCAGGTAGGAGTATTCTCCTACCAACACACTGGACCAGGTAGGAGTATTCTCCTACCAACACACTGGACCATGTAGGAGTATTCTCCTACCAACACACTGGACCTAGTAGGAGTATTCTCCAACCAACACACTGGACCAGGTAGGAGTATTCTCCTACCAACACACTGGACCTAGTAGGAGTATTCTCCAACCAACACGCTGGACCAGGTAGGAGTATTCTCCAACCAACACGCTGGACCAGGTAGGAGTATTCTCCAACAAACACACTGGACTTGGTAGGAGTATTCTCCTACCAACGCACTGGACCAGGTTAGAGTATTCTCCTGCCAACACACTGGACCTAGTAGGGGTATTCTCCTACCAACACACTGGACCGGGTAGGAATATTCTCCTACCAACACACTGGACCGGGTAGGAATATTCTCCTACCAACACACTGGACCAGGTAGGAGTATTCTCCAACCAACACACTGGACCAGGTAGGAGTATTCTCCAACCAACACACTGGACCAGGTAGGAGTATTCTCCTACCAACACACTGGACCAGGTAGGAGTATTCTCCAACCAACACACTGGACCAGGTAGGAGTATTCTCCAACCAACACACTATTCTAATTTCCTTTATTCTTGCTTGGTACAGCTGACATTTCTAAACTGAACCGTTTACGGATTCCGGAAGCATGAAAACGAATCCATGAAATCACCAATTCTCCATCGGTTTTCGTTGTTTTAGTGAAGCACCCTGTTTGTTTTGGGGTTTTTTTCTGCAGTGGTCTCATGAAGTGTTGGTCCAGGGGAGTTGTAGCAGACATGTAGGTGTGGGGTAGACTGAGCAACAAACTGCAGTCTCTCACCTGCATGTCGTCACCACAGGTGTTCGGTGAAACCTGTACTCACCCCAAAACCGGTTTACCGCGAACCGGTTTTTCATCTGCAACCTGACTGGGGGGTTGTTGAGTGTGTGGACTTTCCCGGTTCCACACACATTCTTTGTTGTTATATCTGGAATTTATTTCTCTCAGTATTGTGATATTAGCTCAGCATGACGCATATTTCTTTCCTTAATTTCAAAAGTCCACACTATGTGCAGACTAATACGTGCTATCAGTTATTGTCATGAGGCAGCGAAGCATCCAAACAAATGACTGTTAGTTTGACAAAATAGAGAAGATGTATATAGAGGGGTTTTTGTCAACCGAAAACATGTTCTTACTGTCACACAAACACACATCGCAGTGTGTCAATCTGAACCACTATCACACATCACA
>NC_134884.1:1030000-1050000 GCF_041734735.1 Babylonia areolata
TGTGCATGTGTGTGTGTGTGCATGTGTGTGTGTGTGTGTGTGTGTGTGTGTGTGTGTGCATGTGTGTGTGTGTGTGTGTGTGTGTGTGTGTGTGTGTGTGTGTGTGTGCATGTGTGTGTGTGTGTGTGTGTGTGTGTGTGTGTTGTGATGTCGGAACCTACTCGGGTGACGAGAGGCTGTGAAAAGCCCCATCAGCACTGATGTGTTGTCCTCCGACATAAAGAAAGCCCTGTGTGTCTGACGTCTCCACACACACACTGCCTCAGCTGGCGACGGGGAACCAGTTTACAGGTGGTTGAACACACCTACACCCCCCCTGCCCCCACCCCAACCTTCATACGTCAGTATGGTTAATCCTCATGTAGACCCCCAACCCCACCCTCCCTGATTAACATAGCCCGCCACTATCGCCCCCTGGCGGACAGGTCCGACAAACTTGAAAGGAAAAACAAGCCGTTCCT
Source organism: Babylonia areolata (assembly GCF_041734735.1). Taxonomy (NCBI): domain Eukaryota; kingdom Metazoa; phylum Mollusca; class Gastropoda; order Neogastropoda; family Buccinidae; genus Babylonia; species Babylonia areolata. The sequence continues at coordinate 1,030,462 of NC_134884.1, forward strand.
AATTGCCCTCGCTAAGGGAAGCTAATCTCGAGGCAGCTTGACACGGCGGTGAGCGTTCACTCCCTTTCTCTTGGGATCGCTTCCGGTATCGGAGGGACCATCTCGCCCGGACTGGCGGGGAAGAGGCAGAAGAAGAAGACACGATCAGCGATACTGTGTGCTGCATGTCTGTGGATCTTCACACACCTTGGCGGAGGAGCTATCAGCCAGCCGCGTGAAATGAATCAGGTCGGCCCGCACGGCGCTTGTTCTGAGTCCTTCAACTTCGTCGGTGACAGGAGATTTCCAAAATGACATGTCTGTTGTTGTTTTTTTGAACAGACAAAAATTAACAAAGCGGCCAAAGGGGTGGAAGTGTACAGGGTGTTAATTCCCCTGCAGAATTAAAAATGGACGCGATAAGTGGAACACAGGGTGAACGCGGAACGTGTGGGTGAGCTGAAAGGCGGACTTCTCCGGACAGAAAACGGACATGGGCCGACGGGCGCAATAGCCGAGTGGTTAAAGCGTTGGACTGTCAATCTGAGGATCCCCAGGTTCGAATCTCGGCAACGGCGCCTGGTGGGTAAAGAGTGGAGATTTTTCTGATCTCCCAGGTCAACATATGTGCAGACCTGCTGGTGCCTGAACCCCCTTCGTGAGTATACACAAGCAGAAGATCAAATACACACATTGCAGCCCACGAAAGAAGAAGGGCCTGTACCACAGGAATATGAACACTAAGCACAGCAAGCCAGACTCGAAGTTTTGGCGAAAGTGCTTTTACGATACGGAGGATAAAGACAGTGGCAAAAAAATCATCAACGGTGAATTGAGAATGACATTTGCTTTGAACGGTGTTTTATCTGAAAATGTCACAATGGAATGCACGATTCGGACAGGGCAACAGGGAAGTATTGTATCAAGACGTGTCGTGATGGACATAAATACAGATACTAAATATTTATGTGACGGGTGTCTCTCCAGATAGAATTTTAACACATTGCAGCATGGGTTATAAGCAAAAGAAAAGTAAGGCCAATACAACAGACAGTCAAGTCTTTCTTGAGATACTGATTCCTGTACATCATCTTTCGGAATAAGGAACAGTAAAGGGGGATGGGGAAAGGGGAGACAGAAAATAGGGGGTCATAAAGAACCTTTCGTAAAAATTTTTTTTTTAAATGGGCCGAGCATGACATCTCCGCCAAGGGCTTGACTTTTTAAAGTGGTAAATCTTTAACACACGCTCTTTTTTTTCTTTTTTTTTTTTCTTTTTTTTAATGAGATGCAGAATAAAATTCATGGAATATGCAAGGGTGGATTATCGGTTAGGCATTGGACTTGTGATATCCAGTGTTTACCTGTATTCAGAGTTCGGGGCCCTGTTTTGGCATTGTCTTCTGCCTTTGGCAAAGGGACTTAACTCCCATTTTTCTCTCTCCACCCGGGTGTGTGTGAACAGGTACGTGACTTTGGTGGGGAAGGATGGAACGGTGGATGGAGAGCGCTGGGCCCCGCCTTCCTATGCCCAGCCCTGGACACAGTGGGTATGAATTCACTGCCTTCCTATGCCCAGCCCTGGACACAGTGGGTATGAATTCACTGCCTTCCTATGCCCAGCCCTGGACACAGTGGGTATTAATTCACTGCCTTCCTATGCCCAGCCCTGGTCACAGTGGGTATGAATTCACTGCCTTCCTGTGCCGAGCCCTGGACACAGTGGGTATGAATTCACTGCCTTCCTATGCCCAGCCCTGGTCACAGTGGGTATGAATTCACTGCCTTCCTATGCCCAGCCCTGGACACAGTGGGTATGAATTCACTGCCTTCCTATGCCCAGCCCTGGTCACAGTGGGTATGAATTCACTGCCTTCCTGTGCCGAGCCCTGGACACAGTGGATATGAATTCACTGCCTTCCTATGTCGAGCCCTGGACACAGTGGGTATGAAATCACTGCCTTCCTGTGCCCAGCCCTGGGCACAGTGGGTATGAATTCACTATCTTCCTATGCCGAGCCCTGGACACAGTGGATATGAATTCACTGCCTTCCTGTACCCATCCCTGGACACAGTGGGAATTAATTCACTGCCTTCCTGTGCCGAGCCCTGGACACAGTGGATATGAATTCACTGCCTTCCTATGCCCAGCCCTGGGCACAGTGGGTATGAATTCACTGCCTTCCTGTGGCAAGCCCTAGACACAGTGGGTATGAATTCACTGCCTTCCTATGCCCAGCCCTGGGCACAGTGGGTATGAATTCACTCCCTTCCTATGCCCAGCCCTGGACACAGTGGATATGAATTCACTGCCTTCCTATGCCGAGCCCTGGACACAGTGGGTATGAATTCACTGCCTTCCTATGCCCAGCCCTGGACACAGTGGGTATGAATTCACTGCCTTCCTATGCCGAGCCCTGGACACAGTGGGTATGAATTCACTGCCTTCTTATTTCGAGCCCTGAACACAGTGGGTATGAATTCACTGCCTTCCTGTGCCCAGCCCTGGACACAGTGGGTATGAATTCACTGCCTTCCTGTGCCCAGCCCTGGACACAGTGGGTATGAATTCACTGCTTTCCTGTGCCCAGCCCTGGACACAATGGGTATGAATTCACTGCTTTCCTATGCCCAGCCCTAGACACAGTGGATATGAATTCACTGCCTCCTCATGCCCAGCCCTAGACACAGTGGATGTGAATTCACTGCCTTCCTATGGCCATGAGAGGCTGTGATACCTGGGACCTAAAAACCAAAGAAAGATATTTTTCAGGATAGAAAACAATATAGCCGAAACCAAATCCGAATCAGTTTCAGAGAGAGTGATTTTGTAAGAAGTATAGTGTTAGTAAGAGTGGTCTTCGTAGCGATATTGTTTCGTTCAATTATTTTCCCCAGGCGAGTTAGTGAATCTTTGTCTCTTTTCTCTTTTTTCAGGATCGTTTTGAGAATTTATTTTTTTTACGTATTTGTCAAATTGAACTCGCTAAAGGTAACCCACCCCTCCACTCCCTGCTCCCCACCGCCAATGCTCCCCGCCCCCTCAAAAAAATACTTTTAAAAAAAGGGAAAAAAGTCAAAATTGTCAATAACGTTCCACCGTGTATACTCTCCCCTGCTCAAAGCACTGCGCAACAGAAGCTGCTCATCAAGACAAGGGTTGCTTCCCCTTGACACAGTCGGTGCTTCACCTCACACACACACACACACACACACACACACACACCCTTTCCCATCACCACCCCTACCCTCCCTTCCCCACCCGCCCATGAATAAAACTGTGATGCATTTTAAGCGCACACTTAATGCCTCAGCTCTACCTCCCCCCACCCCCCAACCCCCCACCCTCCAGCTGGGTGCAGGCAGTTTGTGTCTGGAGGGGTCGAGGGTTTAACACCTCCAGATCACAGTTTTATGCCGTTCCATTACGTGCGTCTTTCACGGAGGCGACAAAAGTTCTGTCAAGGGGCCTAACTCTTTTCCACTGGCCACAAGAGTTCAGGGCCTTTGCCGGGACGCGGAGAGTGGCGCTGAGTGATTTCCGGTGTCTGCGCGGGGCCAATCAGTGTCAGGCAGGGCTTGTCGGGCCGTCACTTTTCCCCTCTGTCTCTTTAGGTCTTGATGAATCGTCCGGGCCCTTTTGTTCAGGGGGGGGAGGGGGTGGCTGCGGCCTCCTGGTGTCCTCAAAAGGTGTCGGGATGGCGCAACGAGGCCTTTCTCTCTCTCTCTCTCTCTCTCTCTCTCTCTCTCTCTCTCTCTCTCTCTCTCTAAGATTCTAGGGAAAGGGGATAGCTTTCACTGCTGGTGATTTCAATGTCTTAACCTTCTCTCTCTCTCTCTCTCTCTCTCTCTCTCTCTCTCTCTCTCTCTCTCTCTCTGTGAGTGTGTGCGTGCTTGTTTGAGTGAGGTTGAAGGGGTGTAATATGTTAGCGATATTCCATCGTCAGTCGCCTGGTTTGTTTGTTTGTTTGTTTTGTTGTTGTTGTTGTTTTGTTTGTTTTTTGTTGTTGTTTTTTGTTGTTTTTTTCTTTTGTTTTTGTTTTTCTTGAAGTGCTGAACGATGAATAGTTTCTGACTTTGGAAGAATAATTTCCAGAATTCTAGCACATATAACCCCAGTCTTTCGCTCCCTCTCCATCTCTGTGTGTGTGTGTGTGTGTGTGTGTGTGTGTGTGTGTGACACGGTCACATCTTTCTAACTTCTGACAAAAAGCAGTATATAATATTGTAAAGTCGGCCAGTATCTCCGTCATAGCCTTTAAAACAAATCTCAAAACCTTCCCTTTCAAGTTGACTCTACATCATTAAAGCACTCCATTTCCTTATCTGCACTCGGTGGATTACATCCATGTCTTTCTGGCCAGTTTATCGACCTGGGTTGATCTGTGTGCACACTGACCTGGGTTTATCGTCATCATCAAGACACACAGACCTGGATTTATCATCCGCAGACAGGACGGGGGTGGGGGGACTGAAGGAGGGGGGGGGAGAGAGGACGGGGGTGGGGGGACTGAAGGAGGGGGGGGAGAGACAGGACGGGGGTGGGGGGACTGAAGGAGGGGGGGGGAGAGAGGACGGGGGTGGGGGGACTGAAGGAGGGGGGGGGGGAGACAGGACGGGGAGTGGGGGGACTGAAGGAGGGGGGGGAGACAGGACGCGGGGTGGGGGGGACTGAAGGAGGGGGGGGGAGAGACAGGACGGGGGTGGGGGGACTGGAAGGGAGGGGGGGGAGAAAGGACGGGGGTGGGGGACTGAGGAAGCGGCGGGGGGGGAGACAGGACGGGGGTGGGGGGACCTTGAAGGAGGGGGGGGGAGACAGGACGGGGGTGGGGGGGGACCTGAAGGAGACGGGGGGGGGAGACTGGAACGGGGGGGGGGGGAGACTGGAAGGGGAGGGGGGGGAGGGACAGGACGGGGGTGGGGGGACTGAAGGAGGGGGGGGGGGGTGACGGGGGTGGGGGGGACTGAGGAGGGGGGGAGACAGGACGGGGGGGGGAAGGGAAGGACGGGGGGGAGACAGGACGGGGGTGGGGGGACTGAAGGAGGGGGGGAGACAGGACGGGGGGGGGGACTGAAGGAGGGGGGGGGAGACAGGACGGGGGTCGGTGGGGGGACAGAAGGACGGGGGTAGGTGCTGTAAGCTTTCTGTCAGGGCTTGGCAGGAGTCGGCAAGTCGGCAGACGGTAGCAGTCAGGCTCGGGTTTCACTCCACCATAATCCTCTTCCTCCCCCCTCATCCTCTCTCTCCTCCCTCCCCCCCCCCCCCCCCCCCCCCCCCCCCCCCCCCCCCCCCCCCTCTCTGCATTCTCCGCTTCTACTTCGTATAAGGTACGACCGGTTTTAATTCTGTGTTGTTACAACAAGGTGATGGTGACGTGTTTTTGTTTTTTTCTCAAGCAAAGACATGTTCATTCGAGAATGGTCGGGTACTATTGGTGACAGATATTCCCGCTACAGATCATTTAAAGTTGTATATGAAAAAGAAAAATCCATAAATCCTGATGAATATCATTTCAGGGTGGTGTTGTCACAGGCCAGGTTTAATGTACTTCCTTTGAATAATGATGTCAATAGGTATACAGGAAATGATGTTTTAAAACATTGCCGATTTTACCAAGATGAACTGGAAGATGAATACCATTTATTGTTTGTTTGTTCTGTGTACATTGATTTACGGACAAACATTTGTTCAACACTGTTTGGATATATCTCCCCATCTCTCCCCCCTCCCCCTCCCCATCTCCCCCCCCCCTCCCCATCTCCCCACCCCTCCCCATCTCCCCACCCCCCACCCTCCCCACCTCCCCATGCTGTTCCTCACTTCACTCTCTTATTTCTCTCACCTTCTCTTTCTGTACATACACACACGCGCGCAGTAGTATAAGAGATGGGGGTTCTATATACAACTTTTTTGGGCGTATTAGCTTGTGTTAAGGCCCTCAAGCATAAAAAAACCACACCCTGCAATCGCTTTTTTTGGGCTTAAAAAGGTGTATGGAGAGCGAAACGGTCCCCGTGTGTGTGTGTGTGTGCGTGTGTGTGGTGTATATGGTGTGTGTGATGTGATGCGGTATGGTGTGGTGTGTGTGGTGTATATGGTGTGGTGTGGTGTAGTGTGGTGTATATGGTGTGGTGTGGTGTAGTGTGGTGTGTATGGTGTGGTGTGGTGTAGTGTGGTGTATATGGTGTGGTGTGGTGTAGTGTGTATGGTGTGGCGTGGTGTATATGGTGTGGTGTAGTGTGGTGTGGTGTGGTGTGGTGTGGTGTGGTGTAGTGTGGTGTGTATGGTGTGGTGTAGTGTAGTGTGGTGTATATGGTGTGGTGTATATGGTGTGGTGTGGTGTAGTATGGTGTGGTGTGGTGTAGTGTGGTATGGTGTGGTGTGGTGTATATGGTGTGGTGTGGTGTAGTGTGTATGGTGTGGTGTGGTGTATATGGTGTGGTGTGGTGTAGTGTGGTGTGGTGTAGTGTGGTGTGTATGGTGTGGTGTGGTGTAGTGTGGTGTAGTGTGGTGTGGTGTATATGGTGTGGTGTGGTGTAGTGTGGTGTAGTGTGGTGTGGTGTATATGGTGTGGTGTGGTGTATATGGTGTGGTGTGGTGTATATGGTGTGGTGTGGTGTAGTGTGGTGTATATGGTGTAGTGTGGTGTGTATGGTGTGGTGTAGTGTAGTGTGGTGTGTATGGTGTGGTGTGGTGTGTATGGTGTGGTGTGGTGTAGTGTGGTGTATATGGTGTGGCGTGGTGTATATGGTGTGGTGTGGTGTAGTGTGTATGGTGTGGCGTGGTGTATATGGTGTGGTGTAGTGTGGTGTGGTGTGGTGTGGTGTAGTGTGGTGTGTATGGTGTGGTGTAGTGTAGTGTGGTGTATATGGTGTGGTGTATATGGTGTGGTGTGGTGTAGTGTGGTGTATATGGTGTAGTGTGGTGTAGTGTGGTGTGGTGTGGTGTAGTGTGGTATGGTGTGGTGTGGTGTATATGGTGTGGTGTGGTGTAGTGTGTATGGTGTGGTGTGGTGTATATGGTGTGGTGTGGTGTAGTGTGGTGTGGTGTAGTGTGGTGTGTATGGTGTGGTGTGGTGTAGTGTGGTGTAGTGTGGTGTAGTGTGGTGTGGTGTATATGGTGTGGTGTGGTGTAGTGTGGTGTAGTGTGGTGTAGTGTGGTGTGGTGTATATGGTGTGGTGTGGTGTATATGGTGTGGTGTGGTGTATATGGTGTGGTGTGGTGTATATGGTGTGGTGTGGTGTAGTGTGGTGTATATGGTGTAGTGTGGTGTGTATGGTGTGGTGTAGTGTAGTGTGGTGTGTATGGTGTGGTGTGGTGTGGTGTGTATGGTGTGGTGTGGTGTAGTGTGGTGTATATGGTGTGGCGTGGTGTATATGGTGTGGTGTGGTGTAGTGTGTATGGTGTGGCGTGGTGTATATGGTGTGGTGTAGTGTGGTGTGGTGTGGTGTGGTGTAGTGTGGTGTGTATGGTGTGGTGTAGTGTAGTGTGGTGTATATGGTGTGGTGTATATGGTGTAGTGTGGTGTATATGGTGTAGTGTGGTGTAGTGTGGTGTGGTGTGGTGTAGTGTGGTATGGTGTGGTGTGGTGTATATGGTGTGGTGTGGTGTAGTGTGTATGGTGTGGTGTGGTGTATATGGTGTGGTGTGGTGTAGTGTGGTGTGGTGTAGTGTGGTGTGTATGGTGTGGTGTGGTGTAGTGTGGTGTAGTGTGGTGTAGTGTGGTGTGGTGTAGTGTGTATGGTGTGGCGTGGTGTATATGGTGTGTATGGTGTGGTGTGGTGTGGTGTGGTGTATATGGTGTGGTGTGGTGTAGTGTGGTGTATATGGTGTGGTGTGGTGTAGTGTGGTGTGGTGGTGTTGCTTTGCGTTGCGTTGCGTTTACAAGAGCGCAAAAAAAAAAAAAATCAGATCTACCTCAAAAGTAATCTACCTTTTCCCGCAAGCATTTTTCCAACAGACAACAATGGTATTCCATCTACAGACATAGAAATGCCAGTACACGGCTATTTTCTCGAAAAAGAGATAGAACGGTATGGTGGCAGAGAAATGCTGGAAACAACCAATGTTGTGTAGAGAAGACAAATCCACAAAAAAAAGAAAGATAGACTATTCTATATAGTAGCATCTATCGAAGAAAACTAGAATATACGGCCACACTGGTAGCAGAGATATGGTTCGCCACAATAGGCAACAGCGAGAAGTTTCTCTTTTTTCTTTCGAGGGCATTCTCCCAATATACGAGGAACAGGATCTGTATGTGTTTTTGCTAGTTCTACTACCTTTCTATCCATATCGGCTGGAGAGAATTGTATACTGTCTGTATACTCTTTTTTTGCTTTCGAAAACTCTTCGAAGTCGAATCTTGGAGAACAAGGTGGATCGAATACTATTGGCATTGTCCTATATATACAATATATACAATATACAAATACAAAACATACTACATCCACGAATTGCACACAAATAGACTCTATGCTATCCTATTCCATTTCGAAAGGGTTTCTAGACTTTGTTGGGATTGTTTCTTTGGCAATATCTCCAGATGTCTTCTTTGGGAGATGGACAAATTGTCGATCTTCTTCGGGTATGTTCCAAACACCATTTTTCTTTGTAGCTTTCCATGTTTTGTACAATATAGAACCAACTGCAAGTGCAATTGGTAGAATATAGCATGCAGTGTTGTATACACAAACGCTATTTTGTATCTGTTCCAACAAAGATTTGGACTCTTCTGCTACGTCTTCTTGTATCTGTTCTACAATGTTGTCTTCTTCGTCTACATCGAGAAGAGATAGAATATCCAACACTACATCGTTGTTGTCTTTTTGCTGGCTAGAGAGTTCTATAGTGCGTCTTTCCAACCTCTGTAGTGTTTGTAGTAGAGTACGTTGCAGTACAGCTATTTCGCTGTTTTGTTGTGTACTTTCTTCCACAGGTTGTGTACGATCTTCCAGCTGCTCTTTTTCGTCTATCGACGAATTCTTTGCCGGGGTCTCCCTTTGCAACAATCCCTCCTCTTCGCGTTTCCTCGCATTTCTCCAAATTCTGTACACTCTACTAGTACCAATACCAAACGTTTCTGCTGCATCTACTGCAGAAAGTTGGCCTCTTGTGTTTTCTATTTCTCGAACTTCTACAGGAGACAAATATTTTTTTGGTGCCATATACAACAAAAAGGGGTATTTCTCTATATAGAAAATCCACAATTTCCACAAAAAGTGGTATTTCCACAATTTCCACAAAAACAGCAAAAAGTGCTACAAAAGTAGAAAAATGCAAAATATTGCTATAGCTCTTTGGCTTTGTTCCCAAAGGGGGATTCCCCCTTGCTAGAATTGCTGAGAAGCTACTGAGCATTGCTGAGAATTTGCTGAGCATTGCTGAGAATTTGCTGAGAATTGCTGAGAATTTGCTGAGAATTGCTTAGCAATTCTCAGCAAATTCTCAGCAATGCTCAGCAAATTCTCAGCAATGCTCAGTAGCTTCTCAGCAATTCTAGCAAGGGGGAATCCCCCTTTGGGAACAAAGCCAAAGAGCTATAGCAATATTTTGCATTTTTCTACTTTTGTAGCACTTTTTGCTGTTTTTGTGGAAATTGTGGAAATACCACTTTTTGTGGAAATTGTGGATTTTCTATATAGAGAAATACCCCTTTTTGTTGTATATGGCACCAAAAAAATATTTGTCTCCTGTAGAAGTTCGAGAAATAGAAAACACAAGAGGCCAACTTTCTGCAGTAGATGCAGCAGAAACGTTTGGTATTGGTACTAGTAGAGTGTACAGAATTTGGAGAAATGCGAGGAAACGCGAAGAGGAGGGATTGTTGCAAAGGGAGACCCCGGCAAAGAATTCGTCGATAGACGAAAAAGAGCAGCTGGAAGATCGTACACAACCTGTGGAAGAAAGTACACAACAAAACAGCGAAATAGCTGTACTGCAACGTACTCTACTACAAACACTACAGAGGTTGGAAAGACGCACTATAGAACTCTCTAGCCAGCAAAAAGACAACAACGATGTAGTGTTGGATATTCTATCTCTTCTCGATGTAGACGAAGAAGACAACATTGTAGAACAGATACAAGAAGACGTAGCAGAAGAGTCCAAATCTTTGTTGGAACAGATACAAAATAGCGTTTGTGTATACAACACTGCATGCTATATTCTACCAATTGCACTTGCAGTTGGTTCTATATTGTACAAAACATGGAAAGCTACAAAGAAAAATGGTGTTTGGAACATACCCGAAGAAGATCGACAATTTGTCCATCTCCCAAAGAAGACATCTGGAGATATTGCCAAAGAAACAATCCCAACAAAGTCTAGAAACCCTTTCGAAATGGAATAGGATAGCATAGAGTCTATTTGTGTGCAATTCGTGGATGTAGTATGTTTTGTATTTGTATATTGTATATATTGTATATATAGGACAATGCCAATAGTATTCGATCCACCTTGTTCTCCAAGATTCGACTTCGAAGAGTTTTCGAAAGCAAAAAAAAGAGTATACAGACAGTATACAATTCTCTCCAGCCGATATGGATAGAAAGGTAGTAGAACTAGCAAAAACACATACAGATCCTGTTCCTCGTATATTGGGAGAATGCCCTCGAAAGAAAAAAGAGAAACTTCTCGCTGTTGCCTATTGTGGCGAACCATATCTCTGCTACCAGTGTGGCCGTATATTCTAGTTTTCTTCGATAGATGCTACTATATAGAATAGTCTATCTTTCTTTTTTTTGTGGATTTGTCTTCTCTACACAACATTGGTTGTTTCCAGCATTTCTCTGCCACCATACCGTTCTATCTCTTTTTCGAGAAAATAGCCGTGTACTGGCATTTCTATGTCTGTAGATGGAATACCATTGTTGTCTGTTGGAAAAATGCTTGCGGGAAAAGGTAGATTACTTTTGAGGTAGATCTGATTTTTTTTTTTTTTTTGCGCTCTTGTAAACGCAACGCAACGCAAAGCAACACCACCACACCACACTACACCACACCACACCATATACACCACACTACACCACACTACACCACACCACACCACACCACACCACACCACACTACACCACACCATATACACCACGCCACACCATACACACTACACCACACCACACTACACCACACTACACCACACTACACCACACCACACCATACACACCACACTACACCACACCACACTACACCACACCACACCATATACACCACACCACACCATACACACTACACCACACCACACCATATACACCACACCACACCATACCACACTACACCACACCACACCACACTACACCACACTACACCATATACACCACACTACACCATATACACCACACCATATACACCACACTACACTACACCACACCATACACACCACACTACACCACACCACACCACACCACACTACACCACACCATATACACCACGCCACACCATACACACTACACCACACCACACCATATACACCACGCCACACCATATACACCACACTACACCACACCACACCATACACACCACACCACACCACACCATACACACCACACTACACTACACCACACCATACACACCACACTACACCATATACACCACACTACACCACACCACACCATATACACCACACCACACCATATACACCACACCACACCATATACACCACACCACACTACACCACACTACACCACACTACACCACACCACACCATATACACCACACCACACTACACCACACTACACCACACTACACCACACCACACCATACACACCACACTACACCACACCACACTACACCACACCACACCATATACACCACACCACACCATACACACTACACCACACCACACCATATACACCACACCACACCATACCACACTACACCACACCACACCACACTACACCACACTACACCATATACACCACACTACACCACACCACACCATATACACCACACCATATACACCACACTACACTACACCACACCATACACACCACACTACACCACACCACACCACACCACACCACACCACACTACACCACACCATATACACCACGCCACACCATACACACTACACCACACCACACCATATACACCACGCCACACCATATACACCACACTACACCACACCACACCATACACACCACACCACACCATACACACCACACCACACTACACTACACCACACCATACACACCACACTACACCATATACACCACACTACACCACACCACACCATATACACCACACCACACCATATACACCACACCACACCATATACACCACACCACACCATATACACCACACCACACTACACCACACTACACCACACCACACCATATACACCACACCACACTACACCACACTACACCACACTACACCACACCACACCATACACACCACACTACACCACACCACACTACACCACACCACACCATATACACCACACCACACCATACACACTACACCACACCACACCATATACACCACACCACACCATACCACACTACACCACACCACACCACACTACACCACACCACACCATATACACCACACCATATACACCACACTACACTACACCACACCATACACACCACACTACACCACACCACACCACACCACACCACACTACACCACACCATATACACCACGCCACACCATACACACTACACCACACCACACCATATACACCACACTACACCACACCACACCATACACACCACACTACACCACACCACACCATATACACCACACTACACCACACCACACTACACCACACCACACCATATACACCACACACACCACACCATACCGCATCACATCACACACACCATATACACCACACACACGCACACACACACACACACGGGGACCGTTTCGCTCTCCATACACCTTTTTAAGCCCAAAAAAAGCGATTGCAGGGTGTGGTTTTTTTTATGCTTGAGGGCCTTAACACAAGCTAATACGCCCAAAAAAGTTGTATATAGAACCCCCATCTCTTATACTACTCGCGCACACGCACACGCACACGCACGCACACACACACACACACACACGCACACGCACACGAGGGAGTATCTGTTACTGTTAAATGTAATTTCATGTTAGTTATGCATTTGGGGGGGGGGGGGTAGTTTTCTATCTTTCTTGTTTTCCTCTTGCCTCTCCCCTAGACGCTAAACTAAAGAACGAACACACACTCTCTCTCTCTCTCTCTCTCTCTCTTTGTTTCAGAATTCAAAGATAGGCTAATTGCTTCATATAAACAGAATTGGCACTGTAAAATGGAAAGCACTGAGAAATATAGATGGTTTTATAGTTTTAAAAGTATATTTCAAACAGAAAAATATATCACAGTCGTGACAAACAAGTGGCACCGAACAAGTCTCGCCAGATTTAGAACGAGAACGATTGGTTTGAATGCTTATGAAAAGTGGTTTCAGACTGAGCCCTCGTTACTCTCCCCTTGTCCGATGTGCGGTCATTCAAGGGAGGATGAGTTACATTTTTTGTTTAGTTGTAAAGCTTATGACGATATTCGAGAAAAATGTGTTGTATTTAAAACAAATTCAGCAAAGTATGAAGATATTTTTGGAGTGCTTAATTTAAATCAGGAAACTTCACTACAGTCACTTGCAAAATATATTGCAGAAGCGAATAACATGCGACGAAAAAAAACTCAACAATAATAAAATAGTATCAGGTGTTGCTCATTGTGAAAAGTGAAATCTGTGTTGTCACTCTCATATGGAAAATATTTATGTTATACATTTATATATGTTTTTGTTTTTATTTCTCACTACATGCCATTACTTTGAATGGATGGTCGAACTGCACTTTGTTGCACAGATTGATTGATTTCGTTTTGGTTTTGGTTTTCATCAATATTATTACTATTGATGCATGTTGTTATTTGTATTATGAACCCCCATGTCATTAGGGCTGTAAAGCTATTGACATTAAAGTGTTCAGTGTTCAGTGTTCAGTGTTCTCTCTCTCTCTCTCTCTCTCTCTCTCTCTCTCTCTCTCTCTCTCTCTCTCTCTCTCACACACACACACACACACACACACACACACACACACACACACACACACACACACACACACACACACACACACACACACACACACACACACACACACGTGGGAGTGTGTGTGTGTGTGTATGATATGATAATCCTGATTCTCCAACACGAACATGGTATATAATTGCCTGAAAACATATGGCACCGGAGTCATGTTCGAAAACATAATCAGATAAACGGATCATTAGTTTGTGCGTTCTTTCTCTCCCTCTCTGTCTGTCTGTCTGTCTGTGCTTCTCTCTCTCTCTCTCTCTCTCTCTCTCTCTCTCTCTCTCCTCTCTCTCTCTCTCTCTCTCTCTCTCTCTCTCTCTCTCTCTCTCTACTCTCAGTGCATGTGTTGTTTAAATCTATAAATATTACTTATAGACGCAATTTATCAAGATATGTATTTCAGGCAATCAATAGAGTGAGGAAGTCAGTGTTGTAGACAGCGATCCAACATGGCCAAGTACAACATGTAAAAAGCTCCTGTATTTTGTTCCAGTCAGTATAAATCTATTATAACATTGGTCGTGCGTTTTAGGTCATTTGCTCAGAGAGAGAGAGAGAGAGAGAGAGAGAGAGAGAGAGAGAGAGAGAGTTAAAATGGAAAATAAAGAACTACAGTCGTATATCATACCGAAGCTGTGAGCCGTCCTGCTTTCCCGAATAAACCTGTCCTCGTGATAATGTCTCTCCCACACTTTGTGCCATGATTTGTTTGTGTTTATTTCTTTTCTAGTTTTTATTTTCCTTTCTCACCGTCCTGTGGTGGTGGTGGTGGTGGTGGTGTGTGTGTGTGGGTGGGTGGGTGGGTGAGTGTGGGTGTGGGTGGGGGTGTGTGGGGGTGTGTGGATGTGGGTATGGGTATGTGTGGGGTAGGGGTGGGGATGGGGGTGTGGGTGTGGGTGTGTGTGGGTGGATGGGTGGGTGAGTGGATGTGTGTGTGTGTGTCGTGGAGTGTAGTTTAATGTAGTATGTTGTGCGCGCGCGCGTGTATGTTTGTGTGTGTGTGTGTGTGTGTGTGTTGACGATCAACACTCAGCCCTACCCCCCCCCTTCACATCTCCCCCACCCCTATCTCCCTATTAAAACCCACACCTACCCCCCACCCCCACCCCCTGCCCCCCCCTGTCCCCCCATCCTGTAAAACATACACCCCCAGTTTATCCCCCAGTAAATTATACACCCACCACCCTCTGTCTTATCCCGAGTAAAACGTATCCCCCCCCCTTCCCCCTCCCCTCCCCTCCCTCCATCTTAACCCCACCCGCGTTCCCCGTGTAAAATACATCCCCCACCTCCCTCCAACCCCCTCCCTCGCCACCCCATTGTATCCCCTTTCCCACCCGTATCCCCAAGTATATTTTAAAAAAACAACAACAAAAAAACACCCATACCCCCACCTCCCCATCCTAACCCTTCCCTCACCCGCGTGTCCCCCCCAGTAAAATAACCTACTCTACCACCTCCACCTTCATCCCAAACCTCTCTCGCCCCAACCCCTAGCCCTACACCCCCCACCCCCTCACATACTTCATCACACACCCGTCACCACCCACCTAACCCCCCCCCCCCCGCACCCCCACCCACTCCCCCAGCCCACAGTAAAAACCTACACCCCTGCTCGTCTTTCGCTCAGTCGCCAAAGGAGCGCTAACAAATTGTACAAGGTTGTTGGCTTCCTCGCTTTCAGTACCCGATCCAACGGCTAGAGTTTCTCCAAGGGGTTTGGATGGAGGGCTGGGGTGTGTGTGGGGGGTGGGGGGGGGGGGGGGGCGTGGGGGGGTCCAACGGGGCGAGTCACAGGGCTTTTAAAGGTGCTTTTGCACGTTGGTGATTTATTTCTTATTCATTTGTTTGCGTTTTTCTTCTTCTTAATCTTCTTGTTCTTGTTGTTGCTATTGTCGTTGTTGTTGCTGCTGTTGTTGTTGCTATTGTCGTTGTTGTTGTTGCTATTGTCATTGTTGTTGTTGCTGTTGTTGTTGCTATTGTCATTGTTGTTGTTGTTGCTGTTGTTGTTGTTCTTGTTCTTGTTCTTCTTCTTCTTGTTCTTCTTCTTCTTCTTCTTCTTCTTCTTCTTCTTCTTCTTCTTCGATTGTTCTTTTCATTGCTTTGTTACTTTTAATAGACTATTCCGGTTACTATTCTTATTCGTCGTTCTTATTATTTTACTTTTATTTCATTTTATTTCTTTATTTCTATGTTTTGTGTCGTTCTTTATTTTTATTTTTTGTGTCGTTAAATGTGCAGAATTGTAAAAAGGCCTTTACTGCGCCTAATTCTTTACCCATTAAAGATTCAGTCAAACAGTCTGCTTCTTCTTCTTCTTCTTCTTCTTCTTCTTCTTCTTCTTCTTCTTCTTCTTCTTCTTCTTCTTCTTCTTCTTCTTCTTCTTCTTCTTCTTCTTCTTCTTCTTCTTCTTCTTCTTCTTCTTCTTCTTCAAGTCTACTTGTGTTTCTTCTTCAGACCTTCATTTTCTTCAAGCTTCTCCTTCTTCAAGCTTTCTTCTTCTGAACTGGTTTACAGGGTGATGTATGGTGATGTATGGTTCACAGGGTGATGTATGGTTCACAGGGTGATGTATGGTTCACAGGGTGATGTATGATGTATGTTGCTGTGTTGTTGGCCCCCAACCCAGTCTCGTGCTGCCCCCCACGCCTCCCCCCCCTGCCCCAGTGCATGACAGAACAGCACAGCAGACATCTGCTGTCCCGACTATCTGGGCCAGAATTTGGTTATTGTGGAGAGTGTCTTGCCCAAGTTACATCCCCACTGTCTCGGCCAAGGGGGGTTTAAGACAGTCGGCGTTGGGATGACACCCAAGGACCAGCTAGCCTCCCCAAGGCTGCAGCACTAAGAGCTAGTGCAGTTTTGCTTTACGGATCGGGAGTCCTAGTCCTTCACAAGAGACTGAGCTGTACATGAATTCCCATTGCAGTGGAGAAAGCAGGCTGGTTTTATCTCCTGAGCACTATGGCCACGAGGGTGATTAGTGGTTTGTCTGTGCCCCTCTTGTCTGCAAGGTGTCTGTGTGTGTGTGTGTCTGTGTGGGGGGGCGGGGGTCGCCACACTGCAGTGCCACCATTTTTTTTTTTTTTTTTTGTCAGTCGTGAGTGTGCTGTTGCACGTTTGAGGATTGATCTACTTGATGTTTTTTTTCCACCGACGCTGGAGTTGCTTGCTTCTCTTTAGCTTCAGGAGGCTCTTAGAGCTGCAGCTATGGGGACTGGTTAGCCTTTGGGGACTAGTTAGCCTTTGGGGACCATCCCAGTGCCGACTGTACTACAACCCTCTTGGCCGGAAATGTGGGAATGTAACTTTGGCAAGACACTCTCCGCTGTAAGCCAGTTCCCGCCCAGTTAGTCAGGACAGCAGGCTGCTAGGACCCCCTGCTGTTGGGATGGTCACAATCAGACACGAATGACCATCATACCTGTGCCAAAACTGAAGTGGTATGGGCACGTCTCACAATCTGCAGGACTTACCGGAACAACCCTGCAAGGCACAGCACAGGGAAGGAGAAAGGAGAGGCGGAGAGAGAGAGAGAGATGGGAGGACAACATCCCAGCATGGACACGCCTGAGATCACTGAGTGAGGCCCTGAGAGAGACGAGGAACAGGGAGAGGTGGAGAGAAGTGGTGGCCAGGTCGTCAGTGGAACCCCCACCCTCGGAGACGTGGGAATAGAAGATGAAGAACAAGAAAAGGAAAGGTACCAAGTGGTAAAACCAGAGGTAACACTTGGTAGCACCAGATGTAACAGATTGTGGCACCGGAGGTAACACTTCATAGCACCAGATGTAACCGATTGTGGCACCAGAGGTAACACTTCGTAGCACCAGATGTAACCGATTGTGGCACCAGAGGTAACACTTCGTAGCACCAGATGTAACCGATTGTGGCACCAGAGGTAACACTTCGTAGCACCAGATGTAACCGATTGTGGCACCAGAGGTAACACTTCGTAGCACCAGATGTAACCGATTGTGGCACCGGAGGTAACACTTCATAGCACCAGATGTAACCGATTGTGGCACCAGAGGTAACACTTCGTAGCACCAGATGTAACCGATTGTGGCACCAGAGGTAACACTTCGTAGCACCAGATGTAACCGATTGTGGCACCAGAGGTAACACTTCGTAGCACCAGATGTAACAGATTGTGGCACCAGGGGTAACACTTCGTAGCACCAGATGTAACAGATTGTGGCACCAGAGGTAACACTTCGTAGCACCAGATGTAACCGATTGTGGCACCAGGGGTAACACTTCGTAGCACCAGATGTAACAGATTGTGGCACCAGGGGTAACACTTCGTAGCACCAGATGTAACAGATTGTGGCACCAGGGGTAACACGTCGCAACACCAGATGTAACAAGTGGAAGTACCAGACGTTAAAGTCGTAGCACCAGATGTAACAGGTTTATTCATTTTTATTTTTTTTATTTTTTTTTTATTGAGACATCTTGCTATAGCGCATTATTATTGAAGCTCAACGCGCTTATGGAACCAGATGTAACCAGTCGGCGCTTTTAACCCCGACTGAAGTCAGGTACCCGTTCACACCTGGGTGGAGTGAGGAAATCGGAGTACAGTGCCTTTCCCCAGGACACAACACCATGCCGAATCGGGGCCTGGAACCCTGATCACTGGTGACACAGGATTTGAAATCCCACTTC
Source organism: Babylonia areolata (assembly GCF_041734735.1). NCBI lineage: Eukaryota > Metazoa > Mollusca > Gastropoda > Neogastropoda > Buccinidae > Babylonia > Babylonia areolata. The sequence continues at coordinate 1,049,182 of NC_134884.1, forward strand.
TGACTGCTTCTGTTACGGCGCCACCGTGTTCAGTACATTTCCCTTTTATCTGATTTGTTTTGTTTCATTGCTGTTTTTGACTCACTTGTGTAAACAAAGTGAGTCTATGTTTTAACCCGGTGTTCGGTTGTCTGTGTGTGTGTGTGTGTGTGTGTGTGTCCGTGTGTCCGTGTGTCTGTGTGTCCGTGGTAAACTTGAACATTGACGTTTTCTTTGCAAATACTTTGTCAGTTGACACGAAATTTGGCATAAAAATAGGAAAAATTCAGTTCTTTCCAGTCATTTTGTTTAAAACAATATTGCACCTCTGGGATGGGCACAAAAAAATTAAAAAAGAAGCCTAATTATATGCAAACTGCATTTACTGTTATATTTATATTTTTTGTATTCTCTAAACTTGGCACTTTGACCTCTTATTCTGACACAACAACAAGAGGAGTCATTATTATCATTTTTTGTTCAAACAGGAGCTTCTTTTGCTAAGCATGGAATTTTTATTTATTTTCCAAACGTTTTGGTGCAGATAGTAAAAAAGGGAAATTACTCTGTAATTAATGCTAGGGGACTTAATTTATCACAAGTGAGTCTTGAAGGCCTTGCTTCTCTTGTTGTTGGTGGTGGTGTTGTTGTATCGTATTGTATTGTAATTTGTGCTTTTTTTTCTTCTTTCTTCTGTCAAAAGAAGCGGGCAGCCGTATTCCTTTCAAGTGACTCGACATTCCAGGGAGCTGATCGAATTTCGTGATTAAATCTTCATCGTCCTGAGGACGTGCAAAATCTGCCTCCCGTAGACACCTTGACGACCCTTAAAACACTCAT
>NC_134884.1:1060000-1062500 GCF_041734735.1 Babylonia areolata
AAGTGTAGTAATGAAGACAACAGTGAAAGCGTGATGCTACATGGTGTAGTAATGAAGACAACAGTGAAAGCGTGATGCTACATGGTGTAGTAATGAAGACAACAGTGAAAGCGTGATGCTACATGGTGTAGTAATGAAGACAACAGTGAAAGCGTGATGCTGCATGGAAGTGTAGTAATGAAGACAACAGTGAAAGCGTGATGCTGCATGGAAGTGTAGTAATGAAGACAACAGTGAAAGCGTGATGCTACATGGAGGTGTAGTAATGAAGACAACAGTGAAAGCGTGATGCTACATGGAGGTGTAGTAATGAAGACCACAGTGAAAGCGTGATGCTACATGGAGGTGTAGTAATGAAGACAACAGTGAAAGCGTGATGCTACATGGAGGTGTAGTAATGAAGACCACAGTGAAAGCGTGATGCTACATGGAGGTGTAGTAATGAAGACAACAGTGAAAGCGTGATGCTACATGGAGGTGTAGTAATGAAGACCACAGTGAAAGCGTGATGCTACATGGAAGTGTAGTAATGAAGACAACAGTGAAAGCGTGATGCTACATGGAAGTGTAGTAATGAAGACAACAGTGAAAGCGTGATGCTACATGGAGGTGTAGTAATGAAGACCACAGTGAAAGCGTGATGCTACATGGAAGTGTAGTAATGAAGACAACAGTGAAAGCGTGATGCTACATGGAGGTGTAGTAATGAAGACAACAGTGAAAGCGTGATGCTACATGGAGGTGTAGTAATGAAGACAACAGTGAAAGCGTGATGCTACATGGAAGTGTAGTAATGAAGACAACACTGAAAGCGTGATGCTACATGGAGGTGTAGTAATGAAGACCACAGTGAAAGCGTGATGCTACATGGAGGTGTAGTAATGAAGACAACAGTGAAAGCGTGATGCTACATGGAGGTGTAGTAATGAAGACAACAGTGAAAGCGTGATGCTACATGGAGGTCTGGCAATGAAGAGAATAAAGTACAAGATCAGCACTATATGTTATAGATGCATTCACAAATCTGCCCCTTCCTATCTCTGCGGCTGCCTTCACCTCTACACACCATCTCGCTCTCTACGATCGGCTTCGGATCCACTCTGTTTACGCATACCCAAATTCAAACACTCGACTGTTGGCCGCCGTTCTTTCTCTGTCTCTGGACCTTGCAATTGGAATGAACTTCCTCTTTCGCTTCGTCAAGTCTCCACACTCAGCTCTTTCAAGTCTGGCCTTAAAACCCACCTCTTCCCAAAATAGCCTCCCTTCCCTGCCTCTTCCTTGTCTTCAGTTTCTCCAGTTTTAGAGTTATGCATGCGTGTGAATGACTGGTGCGAAAGCGCTTTGATTGGTCTCTGCACAAGATTCAGCGCTATATAAATACCATTATTATTATTATTAGAAAAGTGAAAGCGTGATGCTACATGGAGGTCTGGTAATGAGCGGAAGAGAAACGTCTGGTCCTGAAACCATCACCACGTGACCACAGCTTCCACAGAACGGTTCCCCTATGTTCCCCTACACCCCCGCCCCCCGCCCCCACCCCCTCGACCACAAATCCCAGCCCCACCCATCCACACACACACACACACACACACACACACACACACACACACACACACACACACACACCACAAATCCCAGCCCCACCCATCCACACACACAAAAACCCACTTTAAACAAATGCAAGAGCGTTTCTGGAAAGTCCGGCAGTAATAGAGAGAGCAGGGAGAGCGGGGGGTTTGGGGGACGGGCGAGGGGGGGGGGGGGGGCAGGGGAGTGGGGGGGCGGCGAGGGGGGCAGGGAGAGTGGGGGGGGGGGGGGAGCGGGTTATAGAAAGAATGGGAGGACTTCTTTTTTTTGGCAGCCAGCGTTTCAAGGCCTACAAACAGCAGTGGGAGGGTTGGGGGGGGGGGGAGTTCTCAGCGTTTATGGGCACTGCCGGTGATGTTAATGGCGGTTTGAGGGACTCCGGACCCAGACAGTGCAACTGTCACCCGACCTGCTCGCGACCGCCTTCTAGCGCCCTCTGTCGGCGCGCGCCATTCAGGGGCCCGCCATAAAAGGGGCAGCAACTCGGGGCTGCCTTTCCGGTGGACTGTCAGCCGTATCTGGCTGCGGAGTGACGTCAACGGGGGACCCTCTTGACTTGTTAACGCCGCCCGCTGGGGGAGAGGTGTGAGACGGATTAATCTGCACTCCCCCTGCTCCCCTGTCTGTCTGTCTGTCTGTCTGTATCGATGTATGTCACCTGGGTTGATCTCCTTTCAGGGGCAGGGAGAGACTGGTGCGGGTTTCTGTCTCCGTCTGTGTGTGTGTGTGTGTGTGTGTGTGTGTGTGTGTGTGTGTGCGTGTGTGTGTGTGTGTTTGTGTGTGTGTGTGTGTGTGTGTCTCTCTCTCTCTCTGTCTGTCTCTCTCTCTCTCTCTCTCTCCTTCTGCCTGTCTCTCTCTGTCTCTGTCTCTCTCTCTCTCCTTCTGCCTGTCTCTCTCTGGATCTGTC
>NC_134884.1:1067500-1070000 GCF_041734735.1 Babylonia areolata
GGGACACAGGCCCCCAACAGTCACTCTTCAGCCACCCCGGTCCTGTGCCAGTCACTCCAGCTGTCCCCAGGTGTGGCCTGTCCTCTTCATGTCCCCAGGTGTGGCCTGTCCTCTTCATGTCCCCAGGTGTGGCCTGTCCTCTTCATGTCTGTCCCCAGCTGTCCCCAGGTGTGGCCTGTCCTCTTCATGTCTGTCCCCAGGTGTGGCCTGTCCTCTTCATGTCTGTCTCCAGGTGTGGCCTGTCCTCTCCATGTCTGTCCCCAGGTGTGGCCTGTCCTCTTCATGTCTGTCCCCAGGTGTGGCCTGTCCTCTTCATGTCCCCAGGTGTGGCCTGTCCTCTTCATGTCTGTCCCCAGGTGTGGCCTGTCCTCTTCATGTCTGTCCCCAGGTGTGGCCTGTCCTCTTCATGTCTGTCCCCAGCTGTCCCCAGGTGTGGCCTGTCCTCTTCATGTCTGTCCCCAGGTGTGGCCTGTCCTCTTCATGTCTGTCCCCAGGTGTGGCCTGTCCTCTTCATGTCTGTCCCCAGCTGTCCCCAGGTGTGGCCTGTCCTCTTCATGTCTGTCTCCAGGAGTGGCCTGTCCTCTTCATGTCTGTCCCCAGGTGTGGCCTGTCCTCTTCATGTCTGTCCCCAGGTGTGGCCTGTCCTCTTCATGTCTGTCCCCAGGTGTGGCCTGTCCTCTTCATGTCTGTCTCCAGGTGTGGCCTGTCCTCTTCATGTCTGTCCCCAGGTGTGGCCTGTCCTCTTCATGTCTGTCCCCAGGTGTGGCCTGTCCTCTTCATGTCTGTCCCCAGGTGTGGCCTGTCCTCTTCATGTCTGTCCCCAGGTGTGGCCTGTCCTCTTCATGTCTGTCTCCAGGTGTCCCCAGGTGTGGCCTGTCCTCTTCATGTCTGTCCCCAGGTGTGGCCTGTCCTCTTCATGTCTGTCCCCAGGTGTGGCCTGTCCTCTTCATGTCTGTCTCCAGGTGTGGCCTGTCCTCTTCATGTCTGTCTCCAGCTGTCCCCAGGTGTGGCCTGTCCTCTTCATGTCTGTCTCCAGCTGTCCCCAGGTGTGGCCTGTCCTCTTCATGTCTGTCTCCAGCTGTCCCCAGGTGTGGCCTGTCCTCTTCATGTCTGTCTCCAGCTGTCCCCAGGTGTGGCCTGTCCTCTTCATGTCTGTCCCCAGGTGTGGCCTGTCCTCTTCATGTCTGTCTCCAGCTGTCCCCAGGTGTGGCCTGTCCTCTTCATGTCTGTCTCCAGGTGTGGCCTGTCCTCTTCATGTCTGTCCCCAGGTGTGGCCTGTCCTCTACATGTCTGTCCCCAGGTGTGGCCTGTCCTCTTCATGTCTGTCCCCAGGTGTGGCCTGTCCTCTTCATGTCTGTCTCCAGGTGTGGCCTGTCCTCTTCATGTCTGTCCCCAGGTGTGGCCTGTCCTCTTCATGTCTGTCTCCAGCTGTCCCCAGGTGTGGCCTGTCCTCTTCATGTCTGTCTCCAGGTGTGGCCTGTCCTCTTCATGTCTGTCCCCAGGTGTGGCCTGTCCTGTACATGTCTGTCTCCAGGTGTGGCCTGTCCTCTTCATGTCTGTCTCCAGGTGTGGCCTGTCCTCTTCATGTCTGTCCCCAGGTGTGGCCTGTCCTCTTCATGTCTGTCCCCAGGTGTAGCCTGTCCTCTTCATGTCTGTCTCCAGCTGTCCCCAGGTGTGGCCTGTCCTCTTCATGTCTGTCTCCAGGTGTGGCCTGTCCTCTTCATGTCTGTCCCCAGGTGTGTCCTGTCCTCTTCATGTCTGTCTCCAGCTGTCCCCAGGTGTGGCCTGTCCTCTTCATGTCTGTCTCCAGGTGTGGCCTGTCCTCTTCATGTCTGTCCCCAGGTGTGGCCTGTCCTCTTCATGTCTGTCTCCAGCTGTCCCCAGGTGTGGCCTGTCCTCTTCATGTCTGTCTCCAGGTGTGGCCTGTCCTCTTCATGTCTGTCTCCAGGTGTGGCCTGTCCTCTTCATGTCTGTCTCCAGGTATGGCCTGTCCTCTACATGTCTGTCTCCAGGTGTGGCCTGTCCTCTTCATGTCTGTCCCCAGGTGTCTCCAGGTGTGGCCTGTCCTCTTCATGTCTGTCTCCAGCTGTCCCCAGGTGTGGCCTGTCCTCTTCATGTCTGTCCCCAGGTGTCTCCAGGTGTGGCCTGTCCTCTTCATGTCTGTCTCCAGGTGTGGCCTGTCCTCTTCATGTCTGTCTCCAGCTGTCCCCAGGTGTGGCATGTCCTCTTCAGGTCTGTCCCCAGGTGTGGCCTGTCCTCTTCATGTCTGTCCCCAGGTGTGGCCTGTCCTCTTCATGTCTGTCTCCAGCTGTCCCCAGGTGTGGCATGTCCTCTTCATGTCTGTCCCCAGGTGTGGCCTGTCCTCTTCATGTCTGTCCCCAGGTGTGGCCTTCATTCGGTTCTATGGGACTCGGCTGATCACTTCTCGGGGATGCACAGTGGGTTATCGCTCTGTGGTCTGAGCAAGAGCTACGTCCACCTTTTCTTCGGGAGCTTGATG
>NC_134884.1:1075000-1107500 GCF_041734735.1 Babylonia areolata
TTTCTGCCTCTTTATATTTTCTTACCAGCAAGCCTTGAAACTTTATTTTCGCTCTTTTGCGCAGTCTATGATGTGATTGTACCATGAGCTGTTTTGCTTTAGTGATTAGGTAGTGATGTTGTAAACACTGAGGTGGACGCCAGATATCCATTCTGCAGTTTTATTTGCCAATATGTGTTTTTTGTGTATTTTGTGTGTGGCTTTGGAGTATTTTTGTCCTTTGTTTTTACAATTATTTTTGTAGTATGGGCATGATAAACTAAACGGTAGGACTGATGTCACCAGTACAGCCTGGTCTAGTTTCCCTCAAGGAACTTAATGGTTAGGATAATAGTTATGTCATAAACTGTGATGTTTTGCAGTTTGTGTGTGTTTTGTTGTTGTTTATGCGTGTTTGTGGGAGAGGGGGTGGGTTCAGATGTGGCAGATTCACATGTCAGATGTCTATCTCTCTGTGTGTCTGACCAACTGTTCATGAAGCACGTCAGATGTCTATCTCTCTGTGTGTCTGACCAACTGTTCATGAAGCACGTCAGATGTCTATCTCTCTGTGTGTCTGACCAACTGTTCATGAAGCACGTCAGATGTCTATCTCTCTGTGTGTCTGACCAACTGTTCATGAAGCACGTCAGATGTCTATCTCTCTGTGTGTCTGACCAACTGTTCATGAAGCACGTCAGATGTCTATCTCTCTGTGTGTCTGACCAACTGTTCATGAAGCACGTCAGATGTCTATCTCTCTGTGTGTCTGACCAACTGTTCATAACATGAAGCACGTCAGATGTCTATCTCTCTGTGTGTCTGACCAACTGTTCATGAAGCACGTCAGATGTCTATCTCTCTGTGTGTCTGACCAACTGTTCATGAAGCACGTCAGATGTCTATCTCTCTGTGTGTCTGACCAACTGTTCATAACATGAAGCACGTCAGATGTCTATCTCTCTGTGTGTCTGACCAACTGTTCATGAACCACGAAATGTCCTGGTCAGTTAGTAGCAATGAACATGACGAGGGAAATCCGTGTCAAAAATAATTCCGAACACACCAGAACGTCCCACAGCCTTTCGGACATCAGACAGTGGATTCACACTGGCTGTCCAGGTGGTGGTGTGTGTCCATCGAGATCGATGATGACCATCGTTGTCATCCAGCTGGGGCATGGGGGGAGGGTGGTGGTGGTGGGGTGGGGGGGAGGATGCTCATGAATCTATCTGTGAGTGCGCAGATGGCTGAATAGTCCAATCTGTGCACGAAATGTTCGCTGACAGTTGGGGCAGACAAAGACAGGCATATCATTGTCAGGGAGCTTGTTTGCCCGTGACTTTCTGGCCTGCCTCTTCTGAACAGCTGCAGCAGTCCTGTTGGCCTCGCACAACTTGGCACCTTTGTTCACAGCAGCGCGCCATTTGTCACGGTCCGCTGCAGATTCCTCCCAGGAGTCAGGGTTGATATCAAACGCTTTCAGAGAGACTTTCAGAGTATCTCTGAAGCGCTTCTTCTGACCTCCGTGTGATCTCTTCCCTTGTTGCAGCTCGCCATAGAAGAGTAGAAGAGCCTTTTGGGCAGCCGATGGTCTGGCATGCGCGCCACGTGTCCAGCCCAGCGAAGCTGGGACTGCATCAGGATGGTGAAGATGCTGGGAAGGGTGGCTTTTGCAAGCACCTCCGTGTCTGGGGTCCTGTCTTGCCACTTGATGTTCAGTAGCTTCCTTAGGTATGTTGTGTGGAAGTGGTTCAGCTTCTTGGCATGTCGTTGGTACACTGTCCAAGTTTCGCAGGCGTACAGTAGTGTGGGGAGAACTACTGCTCTGTAGACCTTTAGTTTGGTCTCAAGACCATGCTCTTCTGTTCCAGACATTTGCATAGAGTCTACCAAAAGTTGCGCTTGCTCTTGCAATCCTGACGTTCACTTCATCGTCGATGGTCGCATTTCATGACAGTGTGCTGCCAAGGTATGTGAACCGCTCCACCGCACTGAGTCTCTGACCTTTGACTGTGATGTTGGGCTCAACGTAGGGTTTTCCTGGGGCTGGCTGATGGAGAACTTCAGTTTTCCTCGTGCTGATGGTAAGGCCGAAGTTCCTGCTGGCAGTGGCAAACTTGTCGACGCTGAGTTGCATGTCAGCTTCAGATCCAGCGTTGAGGGCACAATCATCAGCAAACAAAAAGTCTCTGACTATGTCTGTCATGACCTTCGTTTTTGCTGTCACACTGGCTGTCCAGGGTACTGGGAATATGAAGGCGGGGCCCAGTCCTCTCCTTCCGCCGTTTGAACCTTCCGGAAAGGAAGTCAGGTCCCCATTCACACCGGGGTGGAGTGAGGAGGAATCAGAGTAAAGTGCTTTTTCCTCAAGGACGCAACACTATTCCCAAACGGGGGCCTCGAACCCTGATCACTGGTGAACACTGGATCACAAGACCCATGCTTAACTGATTCTGCCGCGCCGTCTCCTGTGCCTTGTTGGGATTAGTGAAAGGGGGAAGAGGGGTGAGGGGGGGGGTAGAGACAAAGGGAGAGGGGAGGGGGGGAAAGGCGCCAACCTATTGTTCCGGCATATAACGGAACTATGCCAAGTGCAGAGAGAAAGACAAGGCTTTGTCAGCTGACAAATGGGGGAGACAGGGAGAGAGAGAGAGAGGAGGGTGAGGGTGGGTGGTGGTGGTGGGGAGGGGGGGTCTCAAGGTCAAAAGGAAAGCCAGAAGAAGTGGCAAGGAGCCATCAGATCCTCAGTTCCCGGGACAGTCCCTGATGCTAATTACCCCCAGCGACTCCACACTCCGGGCCACGTCTGCTAGGACTGCCTTCCCCCCGTCCCCTCCCCTCACACACACACATATGCACACACGCACGCACACACGCAAGCACACAAGCACACATTCACAGGCACACACACACACACACACACACACACACACACACATACATACACACACGCACACACACATACACACACGCGCGCACACACACATATACACACACGCACACACACGCACACACACACGCACACACACGCACACACACACGCACACACACGCGCGCACACACACACACATACACGCACACACACGCACACACACACAAGCACACACAAGCACACATGCACAGGCACACACACAAACACACACACGCGCACACACACACACACACACACACACACACACACACGCACACACACACATACACACAAGCGCGCGCGCACACACATATATACACACACGCACACACACACACACGCACACGCACTACACGCTATACGCCTCCGACTTGACCCAGATCTGTACGACAACTCCCCCAATACCCCTCCCCCCCTCACCGTCCCCCACCCCCACCCCGAGAATAAAACAGAAGAAAAAAGGCGACTGACAGCTCCTTGTATTTCTGCCACCTTAGCGCACACCTGTAATTAGTGCTCAGCCGCCAGGTAACGTGGAGTGATCGACCCCCCACCCCCCCACCCCACACCCCCCCCTTCACCCTCACTCCACCCCACTCCCTCCCCCCCCCCCTCGCAATCCCCCCCGTCCTGCAAGCAAATACAAGGGGAACAGGCATTTATCCACCACTGCCATCATCACCAGCGCTTAAACCCACAACCACAGATCCTTGGTTTTTGACGTCGGGGTGAGCTATTAGCCAGTGGCGGGGGAAGAGAGAGAGAGGGGGGGGGGGAGAGATAGAGAAAGGGGCTGGGGGCCTGGTTGGGGGGGGGGGCGGGGGAGGGGTGACGGGGGGGGCAAGGCGAGGGCATTTGTTTCAGAGCGTTGTTGCAAGTGGCGATAGGGGTGGCTTTGGCGGTTAGCTTAGCGTTACGCGATGCTATCGCGGGCGTGTGAAGTTGACGGCTTTACCCGTCTTCTACCCCCCCCCCCCCCCCCCCCCCCACCCCCCTAACCCCTGTAGCCCTGCCCTGATAACATCGTCACACCCAGCCCCCCTCTCCCCTAATCCGCACCATGGTTCGTGTTCATCAGATAGCACATACAGGGGCGGCCTCCTTTTTTTCTCTTTTTTTTTTGTGTGTGTGTGTATGTGTTTTTTTTTGTGGGTTTTTTTTTTCAGCGAGGGCACAAAAGGAAGCTCAGCACCGCCTCGTCACCTGCTGTGGTTGGTGGCACAGCCCAGTCCATGGTACTACATGCAGGAGGAGGATCCGAGGCAGTATCAGTAAGGCGTTGGACTTGTGACCCTTCTGATCCAGTGGTCAGCGGGTTCGATTCCCCCGTTTCCGAGCATGGTGTTGGGTCGTTGAGAAAGGCACTTTACTCCGATGTTCCTCACTCCACCCAGGTGTGAACGGGTACCTGGCTTTGGTTCGGGGAAGGGTGGAACGGCGGAAGGAGAGGAGTGGGCCCTGCCTTCTTGTACCGAGCCCTAGACACAGTGGGTATGAATTCACTTCCCCGATGGCGGTAAACGGCTGTGGAGCCTTCAACATAACCTTTAACTACACAGGTCTATGACCGGGTTTCTCTAGCCACGTTCACGGGCGGGAGGAAGGGGGGATGGTGACGAGCGTCTGTTGGGGGGTAAGGGGGATGGGGGGTAAGGGGGAGGGGGGGGGGGGTCCTCAATAACCCCTTCGTGTGCAGAAGAGCAAAATTGATACTCACGTTAACGATCCCGTAATCCCTGTCAGGGTTCGGTGGGTTATGGAAGCAAGAACATGCTGGGTGTGCACCCTACCCCCCGCCCCCCCTGCTCCCACCCCCAGCCCCGAAAACGGAATGTGGCTGCCCACATGGCGGGAGTAAAAAATGGCCATGCACGTAAAGGCCCACTCATGTATGCCAGTGAACATCAAAGTGGCAGCCGACGAAGGAAAAAGAGGTCCCCGGCAGCCAAAAGAACAAATCATTGCGACAAACTGGCGAGCAGGTCACATAGGTGTGACCTTGACCCTTGGAGTGTGTGAAGGGCGCTTCCTCCTGACAGTGAAGCCCTGTCACGTGATGTCCGTGCTCGCCGCTACCACCCAAGTGTGTGTGTGGGGGGGGGGCTGGAGGGACACGGAACCAGCCTGTCGAACAGGAGATGACGTCAAACGACAAGGAAGTTCACGGCCAGCAGCAGACGATGTGATCAGATAGGATCTGGTGGCGGGCTGACAGACGCCCATACAACCCCCAACAAAAGGACGGCCACCGACCAGCTTACCATGAAACGACAAAATGTCTCATCATACAGGGACAAAAACATCTCACCATAAAGATAAAACACGTGGCCCTTGAAAAGAAACACTGCTTCGGCTGATCTGATCTGAATCGAATCAAACCATGTTGTTTGTAGCCCAGCCGACTACAAGGGGCCCTGTCAAGGCCGATTCAGCTGATCTGTCCAGCTCATAACAGTGGACAGGGGTCTGACCGCCAGAGCTTGGACACTTTGGGTTGGGTTTGGTTTGGGTAGGTGGTGGTTGGGGGGGGGGGGTGAGTGAGGGTTGCAGCCCGCTACTCCTTTCAAACAGGTGGTCAGTGTGTGTCCAGTGACTGTCGTTCTGTCACAGGAAGTGGTCACGGGGGGTCTACGACTTTGTGGTCAGTTCTCTTTCCTATTATTTTTTTTTAATTATAAGTATTATTATTATTTAGTTAGTTTTTTTGTGTTTTTTTGTTTTTTTCTCAAGGCCTGACAAAGCGCGTTGGGTTACGCTGCTGGTCAGGCATCTGCTTGGCAGATGTGGTGTAGCGTATATGGATTTGTCCGAACGCAGTGACGCCTCCTTCAGCTACTGAAACTGAAACTGAAACTCTTCTCTTCCTGTCAGCATTCTTAATCTCGTCTGGTCATTGTTCCATTTGATCGTGCCCCCTCGTACCTACTTGTACCACTCCGTGCGATCCTGGACCTGGGCTGTGTTGGTCAAGAGTGAACTGATATTTTACAGTATTGAGAAAGCTGACTGAGAAGCAAAGCATTCGTGACTCGTTCATTGTGATTCATGTCAAATTTACCCAAAGCATTACTGAAGGGAAAGAGAATGTGTTCTAAAGGAACAACGAGAGAAATCGCGGTTTGGTCATTTCTGCACCTCTGGACTGGAACAACATTTTTTTAAGGACGTTCATCATTGTGAAAAGAGGCCAGCGTGGCATGTCTTTTATGTTAGATACAATCACTACTTATTGTGTCATTGACTTTGTTGAACAAAAGTAATGCAATCCTAAGAGGAGATAGTCCAGTTAACAATAGTAATGATAATGATAAAAGTAACAGTAATAAAGATAACAGTGATAGTAAAAACAGAACAAGAAGAACAAGAACAAGAAGTTTATGTATACAGCGCCTAATCAAATGATTGTACTCAAGGCGCCCTACAATTACAATAGTTATTATAAAACAATTAAAAAAATAGGAACAAATGATTGAATAAAATAATAAAAAAGAATGATGACTGACCCCCTGACCTGTGAGTTCTGTATGTCTCAGCCCTACACTGATCATCATACACAGGGTCAGCAGTCAAAAGGTTAACAGACTACACACAGATCTCAAGTTTCCCACCCACTGACACTCATCGGAGGGTTTCGGAGAAACTCTTTTGGCGTTTCCCTTATGAAGAGCTCCTCAATGTTCGGCATCAGAATACTGAACAGACTGCTGCATCATTTCCTGTAGAAGAAATTAAAGTTTTGTGTAAAACACTTTTTTTTTAAAAACCCACCAGAATCACAGTCACTTGACAGCTGTACAGAATAAACATAGACTGCTGAAAGGTTAACTTGAAGCAAGCAACACATAGGTACGCTAATACACATGCACTAATCACAGTAGACATAAAATACTAAATGTTAACTGGCAGTTGACCACATACAATATTTCCCAGTCAGTTAATCCAGGTTTGAAATAGTTCCACGTAGTCGACTGATTTAGAAACATGGCGACTCCAGCATAGCAGTATTACCCCCGGGTGTTTTTTTTTTAATTGGTGACAAATGCAAATCAACACGAACCCTACTTTACTTACCCTCCCGTAATTCTAACCCGGATAAAAGTATACATCAAAAGAAACCCATTATCCGCAGGGACGTGAGTACTGCGCACGCTCCGCCCTACCGCACTTCCGGTCATGGCGGACGGCGGCTTTGAAGGTGGTGGTGTTGCTGGTTTGTCCGATTAGAAACAGTGTATCACATCCTCATCAAGGGAGGCGACTGGTCCGAACTGACAGAGGAGAGGCGTAGCGATGAGAATCGTGGGCCGACTGCGAGAAGCACGTGTGTGTGTGTCATAGGAAGGCGGGGCCCAGTCCTCTCCTTCCGCCGTTTCAACTTTCCCCGTGCCGAAATGAGGTGTGCATTCACACCTGGGTGTAGTAAGGAAACCAGTGCCTTTCCCATGGACAGAATATCGTGCAGAACCGGGGACTGGAACCCTCATCACTGGTGAACACTGTATCGTTTAACCGATGTGGCTACGGCGCCTTCTCGGGTGATTTTTTTTTTTTTTTTCTTTCTTTCTTTCTTTCATATTGAGGTTAACCGTCAGTGATCATAATCCGTATAAGGAGGCAGACCGCAGTATAAACATCTATTATCGGTTTTCTTCTTCCTCCTCTCATGATGATGATGATGATGATGATGATGACTTGTTAAGTGAAGGGCAGGCTTTGATGACGCCAACATCATGTTCACTTCTCCTCTCTCTCTCTCTCTCTCTCTCTCTCTCTCTCTCTCTCTCGCACACACACACACACACACACACACACACACACACACACACACACAAACTCACTCACTCACTCTCTCTACGTCTCTCTCTCTCTCGGCGTCTCTCTCTCTCTCTCTCCCTCTCTCTGCGTCTCTCTCTCTCCCTCTCTCTCTCTCCCTCTCTCTTCCTCCTCCTCCTCCTCTTCCTCCTCTCTCTCCCCACCCCCTCTCTCCCTAAACACATTACACTTCAAGTAATACTCACTTTCCAGTGTATCATAGTTTGATTCGCACTTCAACTTGTTTTGAATATCAAATATGGCTGTGTATCTTTCGCCACCGCGCTTGTTCATCGTTTGTAATCCATGAAAGAGCACGGCCTAAGCTTGTCTTTGCCCAGTTTTGCCCAAGTTTGTCTTTCTTTCAAGACTTTGTAAACAGAACGCTGTATTTTTCGTCCTTTTTTTTTAACAAAACGTTTAAACGAACACCATGTTCAGCTGTTGATTGCGTTACTTACACACATCTTGAGAGACTGTGCGTAGCTGTTCGTGTGGAGCTGAAATGACGTGCAGTGGAAAGGTGTGTGCATACCGACATCATGTTTGGTGACACAGGTGTGAAGGAGGGATCGGTGGCGGACACACGTCTGTTTTGAAAGGACCTGTCCTCGTCTTCGTCTTTGAACTCGAACTTCTTCTCTATGTTCTTCTCCCTGTCTTCTTTGTCTCCTCGCCTGTGTGGGTGGTCCGTCAGCTGTTGCTGTGCTTTCTTCTCCTACCTCAGCTGTGCAAACCTGGAGCTCCCAGTCTCCTTTCAGACCCTCGCGGTCATGTGAAGGGCTTCGAGATGTTGGAAAGCACTCTGTAGATGTTATCATCACCATCATCATCATCATCATCATCACAGCCACCACCATCATCATCACCATCATCATGATCATCATCACAACCACCACCATCATCATGATCATCATCACAACCACCACCATCATCATCAGTTGTAGTAGTGTTGTAGTTTTGTTGTCTTTTTCTATGTTGTTTTTTTGTTGTTTTTTTTACCGAGAGTGACCCGATGAAACCTGTCACGGAGAGTATCGAAGAGTACCAAGAAAGAACTACGTATTGTAATGCCTCATACATGTCATTGTCATAACATTTACTTTGGTTCCTTTAACTTCAAGTGTCCGCATAAGTTTGGTGCTTACGTGTTTGTTATTTTTGTTTTTGTTGTTGTTGTTGTTGTCTTATCAGGTAGTGTTTAATCAAATAAGCCGGACTGGTACTTGGTGTCCTTCCTACGCTTTTTGTAGTTCTGGGCATGTTGTTTCTTTGAAAATAAATTGTTTAAAACAAGTACTCCATCCCAATGATTTCTACATCCAGTCAAAGCTCAGCCTTCAGCAATCCAGTCGCTCGTTTCTATCCGCCATGACAGCGAAAACACCAGTGTCAGGTTTTTTTCTCTTTTTTTTTTTTCTGTTTTTTCCCCCATGGGCGGCAAGTGTGCGAAACGACACGAACCTCAGTTTACTTACCCTCCCGCCATTCAAACCCGGATGAAAAGTAAAAACCTAATCTGCAGGACGTGAGTACTGCGCATGCTCCGCCCTGCCTGACTTCCGGTCACGACGTCGGCCGCTTTGATCCTGGTGGTGGTGTGCGTTAATTAGCGGCGTGCGCGTTTTGTCCGCTGCTGACACCGCGGGTCAATTAGGAACCGCGTATCAAATCCCCCATGGCAACAGGCGATTGGGTGGGAGCTGAGGAAGGCGTGGCAACCAGAATTGACAGGCTGAGAGCGAGCGGCACGTCTTGTGTCTGGGTAGCTTACGATCTATGTGGGAGGGGGAGGGGGGTGGTTAATGTGGTTTACGTCACTGATCTATTTTTAGATCAGTGGGTGTGCATATCTTTACAATGGGAGGCAGACGCGATTTGTGAGACTTTGGATTAAAATTACCTCTGTGTGTGTGTGTGTGTGTGTGTGTGTGTGTGTGTGTGTGTGCGCGCGCGCGCGCGCGCGCCACTTTCGATTGGTCTGATCTGTGTGTGTGTGTGTGTGTGAGAGAGAGAGAGAGAGAGAGAGAGAGAGACACGGTGGTGGAGGTTTAAACGGTTGGGAGGGAGAGTGAAGAGAAATCATTGTATTTAATTAATTAGATGATGTGGATGTAGAATTGAAGGGGAATCATTCCGTAGATGGATGATGTGAAAGAGAATCATTGTGTTCAACAGATGGATCGACGGGCGCAATAGCCGGGTGGTTAAAGCGTCGCACTTTAAATCTGAGGGATCCGGGTTCGAATCTCGGTAACGGCGCCTGATGGGTAAAAGGTAGAGATATTTCCGATCTCCCAGGTCAACATTTGTGCAGAATTGCTAGTGCCTGAACCCCCTTCGCGTGTGTATGCAAGCAGAAGATAAAATATGCACGTTAAAGATCCTGTAATCCATGTCAGCGTTCGGTGGGTTATAGAAACAAGAACATACCCAGCATGCACACCACCAAAAACGGAGTATGGCTGCCTACATGGCGGGGTAAAAACGGTCATACACGTAAAAGTCCTCTGGTGTTTATACGAGTGAATGTGGGAGTTGCAGCCCACGAATAACTGAAGAAGAACAGATGGATGATGTGAAGGAGAATCACTGTGTTGAACAGATGGATGATGTGAAGGAGAATCATTGTTTAACAGATGGATGATGTGAAGTGAAGGAGAATCACTGTGTTTAACAGATGGATGATGTGGAGTGAAGGAGAATCACTGTGTTTAACAGATGGATGATGTGAAGGAGAATCATTGTTTAACAGATGGATGATGTGAAGGAGAATCACTGTGTTTAACAGATGGATGATGTGATGTGAAGAAGAATCACTGTGTTTAACAGATGGATGATGTGGAGTGAAGGAGAATCACTGTGTTTAACAGATGGTTTCAGTTTCAGTTTCAGCAGCTCAAGGAGGCGTCACTGCGTTCGGACAAATCCATATACGCTACACCACATCTGCCAAGCAGATGCCTGACCAGCAGCGTAACCCAACGCGCTTAGTCAGGCCTTGAGGGGAAAAAAAGAGTAAATAAATAATGGATAAATACATAAAAAGGAACTACTACTAATAGTAATAATATGTACTCGTATAAGGCGCAAAAACTTGATGAAATCAACTATAAGCGTAAAAAAAACGAGATGGATGCTGTTGAGAGATGACAGGGATACGCCGCCATGAGCGAATGATGTACAGTTGTGGATGCATTGTCATCCGATCAAACACTTGAAGTAGGTGCTAACGTGGTGATAGCTTTGAGATGGCCTTAGTGGTCGGCGATTCTCTAAGCACCATAATTTGATTTGATTTGATCAAACCAATTCAATGTGTCTTGTAGCTCAGCCATGCGCAAGGACTTTTGGTGTGTGTGTGTGTGTGTGTGTGTGTGTGTGTGTGTGTGTGTGTGGCTGTGTGTCTCAGTGTGTGTGTGCATGTCACGTGTGTGTGTGTGTGTGTGTGTGTGTGTGTGTGTGTGCGCGCGCGCGCGCGCTTCGGTTTACATTGTGTGTTTCCTGACGAAAACAAACTATAAAACAGCCAGAAATTAACTCAATGCTGGTTGCAAACGTATATAAAACAAAAACTGCAAATGTCAAACTTGACTGTTAAGTAAACTTTCAGACTTTTTGTTAAAAATAATACCATGAAATTGTCAACGAAATCTTTAATTAAACAGATCTTTCCGGACAGCTAGTTATGAACGGCTCAAAAGCCTCGCGTAAAAAATTGCGCATATGTATTTGGGTGCTCCGACGAAAGAGACACAGACAGACAGACAGACAGACAGACAGCCAGAGGCATTCCCTTGCAATGAAACCATGTGTGACACCAGGAAAAACGTCGGTCCAACTGTTCAAACAAGGAGCCGTCAGTGGCGGCATCATTGGAGGGATACCCTAACCGCAGAAACAACACACGGCTCCCACTGGACAGGCGCCAAGAGGCGCCGGGGGACAGATTTGGAGGAGGGGAGGGGGTCCTCTTGCAGCGCTGGGGCCGCCCAGTAATCCGCTTTTGAGCATGATGAACAGTGTTGTAATAATGCATGCTCGTTCTCTCTGTCTGTCTGTTTCTGTCTGTCTGTCGGTCTCTCTCGCTCGCTCGCTCTCTCACTCACTCTGTCTACTTGCTTATCACTTGACTAATAAAGGCTTCTTGTGCTTTGCATTGACAGATTGCTGAAGGACAGAACGTAAATGGTGTAAATCAACAGTGGTGGTTTTAGCGTTGGGATGGGACAGTGTATGGTCCATTTTGCAAGGCGTGTGCAGTTATAGACTGGGGGGGGGGTGAGGGTGAGGGGTGGGGGTAGTGCAGGAGAGACAGGGAGATGGGTGTGTCGGGTGTGGGGTGGGGGGGTTGCAGCCCCTCACACACACACACACACACACACACACACACACACACACACGAAAAACACCAAAACGAAACAAATAAGTTAGGAAATCCAGACGCCTATATGCTGTTCGTTCCTTTTTGTTGTTGCTGGGTTTTTTTCCCCCGTTGTGCTTTTCCTTTCTCACCTAGTCTTGTTGTTGTGCACGTGTTAACGAGCCTTTCTCTCCGTCCCCCCCCCTCCCCCACCCACCTTTTTTTCTTTTCTTTTTTTAATGCCGATGACCCAGCTCGGAGACTTTCCTATTCCCTCATCGTTCACACAGCGGCTTAGTCCAAACATTTCAATTATTTATTGTTGACAAATGATCGTTGTCTCTGCTGTCCCAGGACAGGGGTGTGTGTGTGGGGGGGGGGATACACGCTCTGGCAGCATTACCAGGACCCCCCCAGTGTCTCTGTTAGGTCCTTACCCCCCATCCACCCCCCACCCCCCACGCCCCCCAAAACCTCTGTCCCCCGGCCGCCTCCACAATTATGAAATGGACGTAAAGTAAGAAAGATGGCCGCCCTGGGTTTTGTCAGCTGTGTTTGCACCGCTGGGACATATCCCATGTCGCTGAGTGGATAATTCGATTATTGGCGTGCGCCTTTTCTTCTCTCTTTTCCAGCTGAGCTATCGTGCGTGCAGGCGTCGATGTCTCTCCGGAGAGCGGGGAGAGGGGTGGGGTGGATGGGTGGTGGGGTGTGGGGGTGGTGGAGGGTCTTGGGATGGAGGAAGGGGGGTGGGGGTAATTGGATTGATGTCAATTCCACGTCCGCTGCTGGGGATTACGACCTCTTGGTTGATGCTGTTGGAAGAAAATCTCTCTGTGTGTCTGTCTCTCTCTGTTTCTCTCTTTCTTTCTCTGTCTTTCTTTCTGTCTCCCCCACTCTCTCTCTCTCCTAGTATTATTATGATCATTACATATGCACATCTGAATAGCGTGAAATCATTCCTCGTATACTGGATACAACCGGGTGGCTTTTTTTCTTTTCTTTTTTTTTCTTTCTTTTTTATCAAGTGTAAACAGCTCACAGCAAAGACTTCACAGTAATCACGGTGTTACTCTCTACATATGACACATTCGGGGATTGGGGATGGGGCTAAAATTCAGTATCAACCATGCGTTTATCTCAATGAAATTATCGTTTTCAGAGAAGTCTGAAGACTTTTCTGACCTTGGATCTAATCGCTTTATTTCTAAAGTGATCCTTTCTCAGTTCATGAGTCAAAGGTTAAAGGTCCCATCGCCTTTTACGGGCATCGGGGCAGTGAATTCATATCCACTGTGTCCTAGTCTGGGCATCGGGGCAGTGAATTCATATCCACTGTGTCCTAGTCTGGGCAGAGGAAGGAGGGGCCCAGTCCGGCCTCTCCAAGTTCCGCCGTTTTAACTCACTCAGTACGGCCAGTCCTCTCTTCTCCTCTACACAGATCCCTCGGATGTCCAGTCGGTGTCTGAATGACCCAACCTTTAGCTTCCGTCGTCAGTATTGTGGTATTCTTTGTCAACATTCACCTCTTCAGTATAAGAGCCTTCCACTTGCAATATTTTGATGATGGTAATTGGAGTGAAACGCTATTAACGTCGTCTCTTTCGCCGTTCGTATGGAGAGAGTTAACCTTTCCCCGACCAAAGTAAGGTCTCCATTGACACCTGGGTGGAGTGAGGAACATCAGAGTACAGTCCCTTTCCCCAGGACACAACACCATGCCGAAACGGGGCTGGAACCCTGATCACTGGTGAACACTGCGCCAGAAGGCTAAGGCATGGTTCTGCCAAGGCGCATTCCTTTTTCTTTTTTTTTTGGGGGGGGGGATGACAAAAAATTCCCTTCCAGCTGCCAATCCTGTGAGATGAGTGAACACCACTGCACACAACAAACCTCCACTGGGGGTGAGGTGTGGGGGGCTTGGGGAGGGGGCCGGGGGGTGGGGGGGGAGAGATATCATAACCGCCCTGTACCGGACTTGGTAACAACACCAATTTTCAGAAAACGATCCTGACAAATGAAAATGAAACAAAAACTCCAGTCAAACCCGGTTTGCATGCGGCGCCCCGCGCGACAAAGATACAGACCACACCACACGACGAAACACCAGCTGAGCTACCGGGGACCCAAGGTTGAGGTTATCCCCCCTCCCCCACCTTCCCCCCCTCCCCCCAACCTCCAGCCAATGGGGCTTGGCGAGACATTGACAGATTGTCACGTCGGAGCCAATTGGCTGGCGGACAAGTGTAACGCTCAGCAGGAGCGGGAAGAGTTGGCAGTGGAGGTGGCAAAGTGAAACAAAGCGGCGCCATTAACCAAGCAAGTCGCGATGGCGGGGGGGCGGTTTTTGCAAGTCAAACAACTCGTGCCCATTTTACTGATTGCTGTCTCTCTGTTCCAACGATGTTCTTCTTCCATTCCCTTGGTATTTAGCAGGGGGATCGGGGAGGGGGGGGGGGGGTGATAGAAAGATGGTTTGTGGAAGGAGGGGGGGGGAGCGGGGGGGGGGGGGGGAGTGACTAGGTTGTTGCGCATGTCAGTGTTTTTGAAGTTCGAAGACTTGAAGTTATGATTGATGTTGGTAGAGGTGTGTGTGTGTGTGTGACTTTTGTTTTTCCCGAAACTGTTCAACAGACTGTAGATCTCAGACTCCAGCTCTACAGAGTATTATTGTGCTGTTGCTAGTTTCAGTCGGTGTTTATGTGATTTCTTATGTTCCATAACCCACCCACTAGTGGCATGGATTGCGGGACCTGGATCTTTAATGTGCATGGTTGATCTCCTGCATGTGTGTGCACCTACTTCAGCAGCGAATCAAAGCACTAGCAGGTCTGCACGTCACTGGAAACGGGAGATGGGGAACATCTCCACCCTGTATCCACCAGGCGCTGTGACCGTGGTTCAAACCCAGGGCCCTCACATTGTAAATCTAACGCTTTGACCACTCGGCTTTTGCGCCCGTCTCTCTCCACCCCGTGTCCTTCCTCTGTCTGTCTGTCTGTTTGTCTGTCTGTCTGTCCGTCTCTCTCTCTCTCTCTCTCTTTGTTTCTCTCGCCCCCTCTCTCTCATTCTCTTTCTCTGTCTCTATTTCTCTGTCTCTATTTCTCTCTATATATATTTCTCTCTCTCTCTCTGTTTCTCTCGCTCCTCCCCTCTCTCTCATTCTCTTTCTCTCTATTTCTGTGTGTGTGTGTGTGTGTGTGTGTGTGTGTGTGTGTGTGTGTGTGTGTTTCTCTCGCTCCTCCCCTCTCATTCTCTTTCTCTCTCTCTCTGTCTCTCTCTGTGTCTCTCTCTCTCTGTGTCTCTCTTTCTCTCTCTCTCTCTCTCGCTCTCTCAGTGAATGCTCACGGAATTCATCATTAAATTTAGAATATAATAATTATGTTCAGTTTTTATGACAACATCGTATCAACTATGGCACTGAATGGATCTAATAATCAGTGAGTTATTTTTTCAGTAATGTATATGGTGATGGAGTCTCCCGTCGGACCGACGGATGAGTAGGTAGGCAAGCCTATATATACATAAGGGTAAAATGACAAACCTTCAGATGGAATTCGGTATTACCGAAGAATTGTGTTCGTTGTTAATGTCAGCTGTTGATATAATTGTAAAATATAAGATAGGAGGAAGGGGGCATTTGTTCCACAGTACAATAAAAAGTGAGAGCTGTATTATCAATGGTTTCTCCAGTCAATGGGAAACCATTTGCAGCTTAGTCTTGTGAAGGACTGACTCTCAAACTAGGAGGCAAAATTGCACTGGCTCTTAGTGCTGCAACCTTGAGGGCTAGTTGGCCTTTGGGAACCATACCAACGCCGACTGTCCTAAAACCCTCTTGGCCGAGAGAGTGGGGATGTACTTGGGCAAGACACTCTCCACTATAATCAAATTCTAGCCCAAATAGTCGGAACAGCAGTTGCCTCCTCTGCTGTTCTGATGGTCATTGGCGGACACGACTGACTATCATATATAAAACACAGATTCATGAATACATTACACACAGGGAAACGTCCCAAAGATAGATACCAACTGCGCTGTAAAGAAGTCTGATGGAGGGATCGGAAGACCATAAAACGACAGCCTGACCACGTGAGAAGCTGCAGCTTCAGAACGATCGGCTTGGAGGCAGACTGTGCAGAAAAGTCTCTCCAAGTTCCAAGAGACGCTGTCCAGCGTTTCGAGGCAGAGAGACCAAGGAGAAAGACCCAAAGCCCGACAGACAGACAGACAGACTTTACCTGTATGCAGTGTGGGAGGGACGGTCATTCCTGTGGGTTGTCCAGCCACACCCAACGCTGTATCAATCACCACCCACAGCGCCACAACTCTAGAGTCTCCCCAGACGAACGGAAAGTACAGTCTCCAGTGACTCGGCAGCGGTGCAGGGTCTCCTATGGTGTGTTGCCTTCTGGCGACCTAACATCGGTGGTTCCCTGTGGACTGTCGGTACTGGGACTGTGACAGAGGAACCCGGGTGTGGCCGTGTATGGGGGACTCGGAATGAGCGGCATGGGAGTGATGCCACTGACACGGTGCAGGTGATGGGACAGCAAAAAAGAAAAAAAGAAAGAAAGAAAGAAAAAAGTAGAACAATCTCAACCATGTTGACGTTGAAGAAAATACTCTACCCTACCATTGGCACTACCGGTATTAACGATGCTCAGAAAACATTAATAACAGAAAATACTCTACCCTACCATTGACACTACGGGCATTAACGATGCTCAGAAAACATAACAGAAAATACTCTACCCTAGCACTACGGGCCTAACCAGATTCGAACCACGCGTGTTCGGGTGAGAAGAAACTGCCTTATGCATTACGCTATCGTGGCTCCTTAACTGACGTTCTAAAATTTAACATTTGAACATACTTTTTTAAAGGGCGATAAATCAATTCGCAGTGAGAACGCTGTTTAAATTATATTATTCTGGTGTATCTTGGGCATTCAAAAAATCTTTAAGGGCAATTAAAAAAAAGTTCTTTTTAATGGCTAACGCCACAATCACACTGCAGCATTTAGCCGTTTTCACTAGATATAGATAGATGTACAAGTTTAGTTACACCCGCCGGGAGTGTAGTACGACACGGTCGATTCAATTTCTCTTTTATGTTCATTCTAGTTTTATAGTTTTAAAGTTGATATGAAAATTTAGTATTTTGTTAAACTAATAACATGTAGAGCCAAGTACAAGTACTTCTAAACGTCGTAAGAAGTGAAAAGGACTTCATTTTGAGAAAAGTCACGACTGGAAATTTTTTCGTTTCATCGTGATCAGTTCAAGGGTATTAACTCGCATGGTTTACAATTTTTAACTGTGAATTGATTCTGTGGATATTTTTATGGCAGTTTGGGGTCATAATCCAGTAAGTGATGAGGCGTTCACAAATCTTTCTCTGAATAAATATTTAACGGTCTCCTTCTCCAACTTTCCATCACATGATATCGTGTATTGTCCATTGAATATAGGATTGAACGGGCAGGTCAACAGCTTGAAACAAAATGGCGTCGTTCGCGTTCGCGAAGAATATGAGCACGCGGTTTGAATGTGTACGCAATTGATTTTTGCCCATGACCTTCAGGGCTCAGCCAACAGATCTGTAAAGTCCACTTGTCGTATTGATTTTAGTATTTTCCGAAAAAGACCACTTGAGCGAATGAACATAGTGAAAGCCCTGTACACTGAGAGTAAAACACACAAGCTTTTTATGTATTGAGTATAATTTCAAAATGTAATGTTTAAGATGAGAAATATCAGTGTAAAGCAAATTAAGTCCCCTAACATTAATTACAGAGTAATTTCCCTTTTTTACTATCTGCACCAAAACGTTTCCAAAATAAATAAAACTTCCATGCTTAGCAAAAGAAGTTCCTGTTTGAACCCAAAAAAATGATAATAACGACTGCTCTTGTTGTTGTGTCAGAATATCAGATCAAAGTGCCAAGTTTAGAGAATACAAAAAAATATAAATATAAAAGTAAATGCAGTTTGCATATAATTAGGCTTCATTTTTTTAATTTTTTTGTGCCCATCCCAGAGGTGCAATGTTGTTTTAAACAAGATGACTGGAAAGAACTGAATTTTTCCTATTTTTATGCCTAATTTGATGTCAACTGACAAAGTATTTGCAGAGAAAATGTCAATGTTAAAGTTTACCACGGACACACACACACACACACACACAGACAACCGAACACCGGGTTAAAACATAGACTCACTTTGTTTACACAAGTGAGTCAAAAATACTCTACCCTACCGGTAACTGGCACTACGGGCATTAACGATGCTCAGAAAACATTAATAACAGAAATATTATTTAAAAAAAACGAAACGAATATTTTCGCGACTTGTTACAAATACTGATATTATTTAAAAGATAACACTGAAAGAAAGAAAAGAACGCACACAATGGTAACGCATTGTCAATACAGCTGGAAAGATACTCGCCTACACGCACGCACGCACGCACGCACTCACACGCGTGCGCGTACACACACACACACACACACAGAATAAGCGCGCATGACCTAAAGATTGAGAAAGGTAGATATTTAAATATTCCACAAGAAGACAGATTGTGCAACAAGTGTAACATACTGGAAGACGAAATCCATTTTCTTGATCATTGTATAAAATATAAAACCTTAAGGGAACAATTTTTAAAAGATATTCAAAATTCGAATAACACAGGAAATATTCCCAGTCAGGTGATGCTAACAGATGATCAGTATATACAAACAAGATTAGGAAAATTTGTTTATGAATGCTGCTGCAATTTACTGCATTAACTGATTGATTAATTGTGTGTTATTCATTCATTCACCATTGCACTTGTGTCTTATAAACCTTAGGGTTTCATGACAATAAAATCTGTTCTATTCTATTCTATTCTATTCTATTCACACACACACACACACACACACACGCACGCACGCACGCATGCACGCACGCGCGCGCGATATTACCTCACGGGGAAAAAAGCCATCATCACTCACTTTCCCCAGTCTAGTCTACAGACGTGTTCGTGGAGCTGAAGCCCCACAGAAACATGGAACCTACCTTTTCTTTTTTTTTTTTTTTTTACTCCAGTTCAAAGTCACTCACTGCATCGCACGTGCAATTCTGAAAACGCTTTTCCCTCAACGGGGGCCACTAAGTGTTATTATTAGCCGTTTATTGACGCTTTCAGTCACACTACACGACAGAGGGGGGCTCGGAAGGGGGGGGGGGGGCGGGGGGGAAGAAACTCAAACGGCGGTGTATCCCGGCAAAAAAAAAAAGAAAAGAAAAAGAAAACACCATCAGGCGGCGGATTAACCCTTTGATTTCCAGCCTAGCGACGTCGCTGTCCAGTGTGTGTGCAAAAGTCGCCCGGGAAGAGTGAAAAGCGAGGTTCCCTATTGTGCCCCCTGCTTTTGTCCATGATGGATTCGCACTCAGAGCGCTACCTTGTCACTGCCCCCCAGTTGTCGTCCGGGGGGGTGGGGGGGCTGGAGGGGGGGGGGGGAGGGGGTCCAAATCCTGCCAATAACAACTTTTTTTTGTTCTTTTTTTCTTTTCTTTTTTACCGCTTGTGTGCTCCCTATCAAAAGGATTGGCCGATACCTACACGTGTAGCAGGGATGAAAACCCGGGTTTGTCAATTCTGTCACGCTTGGCTCGCTTTTCGCCGTGTGTGTGTGGGGGGGGGGGGGGGTGGAGAGAGAGAGGCTTTGCGTGGGTGGTTCGGTTTCAACCTGGTGTTTTTTCGCCTTTCGTCAAAATGTTTGTTCACAAATCACGACGTTTTGGGTGAGGGGGTATTTGGTTCGGGTGTGGGGGTAGGTTTATTGGGAAACTGAAGCCATGTTTCAACTTTCCATCCGGGATTAAATTGTAAAGGGACTGACTTGCAAATGTCGGATATAAAATAAAACGTCTGGACTTTTATGTCAGTGGAGCAGGAGAATGGTGTCAAGAAAGCTGGTGAAGAAGAAGAAAAAGGATTCGTGTAACAATGGCAAACACGAATGTTTTTCTTCTATCAGGCCAATTACTCTGGTGATAATAAATTTAATCTCATGTTAATATTGATATTAGCATTATTTTACTACATTATGTACTGTTTATTTGTTTTATTTCATTATTTACTGTTCCTGAATGTTATCTGATACAATTGATAATATGGTTCATCAGCCGTCATGATAAAACTGAAGTGCAACGTTGTGAGCACAGTAAAAGCTTTAAGCTTGTCGATGCTTTTTTATCATTCATTGCATTGTAATCATGTGTATTGTTGAATAATTAAAGATTATTTAAACCAATGGCAAACACGGTGGCGTTTAAAAGAATAGTGCAGTTGTCACAGCTTCTGTGTTTAACTGCTTGAGTGTCTTTGATAACATGGATTCAAAGCGCGAATTTTCTGGATTCAAAACGCGAAATTTCATTACCTACCGTGAAGAAACTTAGGCAGAGCAGAAACAGGACCCAGAATCAAACAGTCTTGTAAGTGATTTATTTGCTTATTTATCATCATTGTTGTCTTATTTATTTATTTATTTATTATTATTTTTTATTATTATTATTATTACTACTACTACTACTACCTTTTTTATATTATAATTATTATTTATTTATTTATGTAAGCTTATCTATTATTTATTCACCTTTTTTTTCTTTTTTTTTCTCAAGGCCTGGCTAAGCGCGTTGGGTTACGCTGCTGGTCAGGCATCTGCTTGGCAGATGTGGTGTAGTGTATATGGATTTGTCCGAACGCAGTGACGCCTCCTTGAGCTACTGAAAACTGAAACTGAAATTGTAAGTGACAACAGACGTACAGTTTTCCAGTTTGACGCAAACACAGCCCCAATAAACGTTCCTGGAACTGAACTCACGATCCTCTGTCTTCTACCCCCCCCCCCCCTCTCCCCTTCCATCAACCCACCTCTTCCCCCTCCCTCCCCCCGACCCCAACGGGTGCACAGCGCCACCCTGGCAGGGGCACAGACAGCGCTGAGAAGGAAGGTACAAGAGTGATCCCCCATGCCCTGATGGGGCCTGAATGGCGGCGCTGACAGCTCCCGCCTGGTGCTCTCCCTTTGAAGTTCTCAGTCCTGTGACTTGGCCCAGCTCGGCATACATTCATCCCTGGCCAGATTGAAATGGATTCCCACTGAACAGCGGCATTGATTTTGAATTCAACTCGGGGTTGTCCCAGCATAGCGCTAGCCTTTTAGGCCTTTGACGAGAGCAGCGGGTGTAAAGATGTTTTCACACTGTCCGAACCTTGCCCGAGTCCAAAGCCGTCTTGGAAGCGACAAGGGACAAAAAAAAAAAAAAAGCATTCCGCAGCGCCGACGGTTAGGGAAGCACCGAGTGCAGACTATTTTGTAGCTGTCATGGCGCTCATGTCGCCAGTCCAACGCTTCACCGGGCCAGGCGGAGAGAGAAACGAGAAGACCAAAGAAACAGCTCCTTCTTTTCACTTGACGATCGTCTGTTTCGTTTTGCACACCTGTTGGTGGGCCGGGAGGGGTGGAGGGGGGCGGGGGGGGGGGGGGGGCACACACAGTTGGGGGTGAACATTGCCAGCTCTGGTGCCTGAAGGTTTGAAGTCATTCATGATTATAAGCAGATTTTTTTTTTAAGTCGCTAATATTGAATTAAAAAATGAATGCAGGGTTCAGCTGGAGGACACCAGGACACACCTTGCCAGGGAGGTCCGTGGCAGGACGTGTGACCCTGTGTTCACCAGTGGTCAGGGTTCCAGACCCCCCACACCCCTATTCCCTCTCCTTTTCGGCATGGCGTTGAGTCCTTGAGAAAGGTGCTTTACTCCGATTTTCCTCACTCCACCCAGGTGTCAATGGTCACCTGACTTTGGCTGGGGAAGGTTAAAAGATGGGGAGAGAGGACTGGGCCCCGCCTTGCTGTGCACAGCCCTGGACACAGTGGGTATGAATTCAATGCCTTCCTATGCACAGCACAAGACACAGTGGGTATGAATTCACTGCCTTCCTATGCCCAGCCCTAGACACAGTGGGTATGAATTCACTGCCTTCCTATGCCCAGCCCTAGACACAGTGGGTATGAATTCACTGCCTTCCTATGCCCAGCCCTAGACACAGTGGGTATGAATTCACTGCCTTCCTATGCCCAGCCCTAGACACAGTGGACATGAATTCACTGCCTTCCTATGCCCAGCCCTAGACACAGTGGACATGAATTCACTGCCTTCTTATGCCCAGCCCTAGACACAGTGGACATGAATTCACTGCCTTCCTATGCCCAGCCCTAGACACAGTGGGTATGAATTCACTGCCTTCCTATGCCCAGCCCTAGACACAGTGGACATGAATTCACTGCCTTCCTATGCCAAGCCCAAGACACAGTATGAATTCACTGCCTTCCTATGCCCAGCCCTGGACACAGTGGACATGAATTCACTGCCTTCCTATACCCAGCCCTAGACCCAACGCGACAAAGACTGGTTTGAAAAAAATTCAGGGTCACACGCACACGCACACGCGCGCACACACACAAGAAGACAGATTGTGAAGAAAGTGTAACATAGTGGAAGACGAAATCCATCTTCTTGATCATTGTATTGAATTTTAAATCTTAAGGCAACAATTTTTAAAAGACATTCAAAATTCGAATAACACAGGAAATATTCTCAGCCAGATGATGCTAACAGATGATGAATATATACAAACAAGATTAGGAAAATTTGTTTATGAATGCTGTTGCAATTTATTGCATTAACTGATTGATTAATTGTGTGTTTTTCATTCATTCATTCGTTCGTTTGCCATTGCACTTTTGTCTTATAAACCTTAAGGTTTCATGACAATAAAATCTATTCTATTCTATTCACACACACACACCGTTCTAGAAATATTAATGACAACTTGTTTAACTCACTCAGTACGGCCAGTCCTCTCTTCTCTACACAGACCCCTCGGATGTCCAGTGGGTGTCTGAATGACCCAACTTTTAGCTTCCGTCGTCAGAATTGTTGTATTCTTTGTCAACATTCACCTCTTCACGGTATAAGAGCGTTCCGCTTGCAATATTTTGATGATGGTAATTGGGGTGAAACGCTGTTAACGTCGTCTCTTTCGCCGTTCGTATGGAGAGAGTTAAACCGTTTCGTTTGTCCCACCCCCACCCTCCTACCCTCACGGCGCCAACCCTTCCCCTCCCCTCCCTCCCCCCCCCCTTCACCCCCCTCCCACTCTCCCCTCCCTCCCCCCCCCCTTCACCCCCCTCCCACTCTCCCCTCCCCTTAAGACGCTAATTTATCCATGGGTTGTTGCGCTGAGATTGGTTGTGCACATGCAAGCACACAATGACCATATGAAATAAAAGAAGTTTTAGTTTCAGGAAGTCATCAAAGCGTGCAGTCTTAGACACATACACCGCTGCACCGCAACTCGGTGCTTAAAAAAAAACCACACACACAACGGAGCAGATGGATAACCGACGCATGAACCTGAAAGCGCTGGTTAGACATCGACAGCCTGCCCTAGAAAAGAAAAACGAATTAATTGATAAATTAATAACTACCACTACTACAACAACAACTACTAAGAAGAAGAAGAAGAAGAAGAAATTAAATGAACAAACAAGTAAATGCACTGAAATAAAAATATTAAAAGAAAATAAAAAACTAATAGGAAAGAAGGCACTGAAATGACTGGACTAGAATAAAACAATATTCAACTGAACAATAGAATGCACAGATAAATGACTGGACTAGAATAAAACAATATTCAACTGAACGATAGAATACATAGATAAATGACTGGACTAGAATAAAACAATATTCAACTGAACGATAGAATACATAGATAAATGACTGGAATAGTGTCGCGCCCCGACCCTCCTTGGACGGGACCTACCTTCTCACACAGAAGGAATCAGGAACTAAAAGTTAAATAAAGTTTTATTACACGACAAACAATTGCAAATACAAATAATCAAGTAATCAGCACCAACATTGTCTCTGCCCGGTATCACTCTCACATGGAAAGAGTACTTCTGTGGTCTGAGAGCCCATCGTGTCAGCCTACCACTTGCTGTCTTGGCATGTTCTAGGTGTTGGAAGGGCTGATGGTCAGTTTCCAGTATAAACGACGTCCCATAGAGGTATTGGTCGAATTTCTCAATGCCCCAGATTATGCCCAGACATTCCTTTTCAATGACTGGATAATTCAGTTCAGCTCCTTGGAGTTTCCTGCTGGCATAGGTGATAGGCTGGAGTCCTTGTCCCTGGTCCTGCAGAAGAACTGCTCCAAGGCCTTTGTCTGATGCATCAGTTCTCAACACGTAAGGTAGATCCATCATTGGTAGGCAGATGATCGGACCACTGCATAGTCTGGACTTAAGGGTTTGGAAAGCACCTTCACAATCATCGTTCCACTCCAATTTGTTAGGCTTTTTCCCCTTTGTCAGATCAGTCAAGGGCAAAGCAATCAAGGAGAAGTTTGGAACGTAACGGCGATAGAAACCTGCCAACCCAAGAAATGCCCTCAGTTCCTTCTTTGTGGTTGGCCGGGCTGCGTCACGAATTTTCTCAATTTTCTCTGTGACCGGCCACATCTTTCCATTTCCAACCCCATGTCCCAGAAACTCCAACTCCTTGAACCCAAATAACACTTCGAGGGTCGTGCAGAAAGTTAGATCTCACGAAGTCTGCGAAACAGGCATCGAAGAGCGTCCAGATGCTGTGCCTTGCTTTCAGATGTGACAAGTACATCATCCATGAAGTTTTGGATGTCAGGTCTTCCCAATGGTGACAGAAGTTTCCTCATCATCCGGCTGAACACAGCGCCAGCCGTTTTCAACCCAAACGGCATTACTCGCCATTGAAACTGTCCATCAGGAGTAGTGAATGCAGTCTTTGGGCGATCTTCTTTCTTCATCGGTACTTGCCAATACCCCTTTAACAGATCTAGTTTGCTGAGGTACTTGGCTTTTCCAATCATCGCAAAAAGAAAGTCCACATCAGGCATCGGCTCTGCATCAAAGACAACGCTCTTGTTGATCTTCCTGAAATCGACACAAAACCTGATTTTCTTGTCTTTTTTCTTAACCAGTACTATGGGTGACGAATATGGGGAGGCGGCCCTTTCAATTACATTCAGTTTCAGCATATTGTCCACTTCTTTGATTATGTCTCTTGTGGCATGAGGTAGAGGGTACTGTGGAGTCCTGATTGGCTTATCCGTCGACATCACCACCTCACACTCATCCAGAGTAGTCAGCAAGGGAACGTCTGTCAGCACATCACTAAACTCACTGCAGACCTCCCGAAGCTCTTGGTGCATGTCCGCGTTTTGTGGATCCAGGTTGACGTCCTCTGGTCCCTCCTCAGCTTGTAACGGAAGCAATGGGATCTCTGAAGACGTGTATCCAACTTCTTCAGGCTCTTCTTCCACCACGACAGTGGCTGCTTTCCTGTTTTCCTCGGTCCTGTCGGTGTATTTCTTGAGAAGATTGATGTGGTATAACTTCTCTCTCTCCTTTACCCTGACAATATAGTCGTTCAGGCCTTTCTTCACAATGACCAGATACGGACCCTTCCAAGACATTTGGAGTTTGTTCTTTTTCTCTGGGAGTAACAGAAGAACTTTGTCACCAATTTTCAGACTTCTCTGTACGGCCTTCTTGTCGAATGCCTTTTTGTGTACTTGGGCTGCCTCTGCCAGACTCTGCCTAGCAATCTCACATGTCTCTTCAATCTTGTTTCGGAGGTCCACCACATATTGCGATGCAGTCTTTACTTCTTCGTCTTCCACTTCCTTGGTCCAGAGTTGTAAGACGTGCACGGGGCCCCGTACTGTTCTCCCATAAAGAAGTTCAAAGGGAGCAAATCCCGTAGATTCTTGAGGCACCTCTCTGTATGCAAACAAAATGGCAGGGAGGTAACGATCCCATGTCTTCGGTTTCTCGAGGCATAGCCTTTTCAACATGCTTTTGAGGGTGGCGTTAAATCTTTCGACCAACCCGTTACACTGGGCATGGTAAGGAGTAGTTGAAATGCCCTGGACAGACAAGAGGCGTTGGACCTCTTTCATGATGTTGCTGACGAATTGTGTGCCTTGGTCTGACAATACTTCTGCAGGTATCCCAAGTCTTGACCACATGTCAAACAGTGCTTCTGCGACTGTCTTGATACTTTTCAGTGGAACTGCTTCCGGGTATCTCGTTGCATAGTCTACCATTACCAGGATGTACCGATAACCTCTTTCTGAAGCTGGTGTGATAGGGCCCACCAAATCTTCAGCTACGCGTCGAAAGGGTTCATCCAGTAGAGGCATCTTTTCCAGGGGGGCTTTCTTTATGAGTCCTCGAGAAGTTGTTCTTTGGCACTGGTCACAGGAAGAACAGTATCTTCTGATGTCAGAACACATGCCTGGCCAGTAGAAAGATTGCGACACCCTTTCACGAGTTTTCTTGGCAGCCATGTGTCCTGCCATAGCGGAATCGTGGGCAAGGTGCATGACTTCATCTCGCAGGGACTTGGGAACAACAAGCTGGCTGTACGACCCCGTGGGTCCAGAGTAAACACGGTACAGAAGCTTCTTCCTCTTCTCGAAGTGTACAGTGCAACTCCTAACCTTGAACTGTTGCCCAGACTCTGCATTCTCGCGCACCCTCTTCAATGTGTCATCATCTCGTTGCATCTGGAGAACTTGCTCGGGCCCAATCTGTCCGATCAGTGGCTTCGATGCAGGCAAAGGTTTTTCAGGGGTTCGTTTTTTGTGTGCCATGGCCCTGGTTTCAACGGCTCCTACTTCAGGATCAACACTGTACACTGGGACTCGACACTCTCTGCCGGGCTCAAGCTCCACCCGATTCCCAATGATGACAGGAACCAAAGAGTTTTCCATGACCAAAGCTAAGGCTTTGCCGGTAAAGAAAGGCGACTCCAGCATAACATGGGCAGTGTCGCAAAGCTCTTGGTGTCCTGTTGATGCCAGTGTGATGCACTTCTTTTTACCAGTACACATTGCAGGAGAAACCAACGCACTATCCACTATCAGAGAATCAGCCCCGGTATCTCTCAGTGCTTCCACCTCCCTCCCGTTCAAACGTACCATACAACGAGGGTGGAAAACCTTTGCACTACACCTTTTGCAAAGTGCAGGAACCCTTTGTACCCGTTTTCGTGGCGAAGCTTGACACCATAGCCGCCATTTTGCAGTCTTTTTTCATGTGACCTGGCCTTTTACATTTGAAGCATAAACCCTTCTCCCTAGCAACCCTGAGGGAATCTGATTCTAAACCCACTGATTTGGAGTCCTTCACTTTGTCATTTCCCTGACCTTTACTTGCGCTGCTGGAAGTGCCAGACATCTGAACCTTCCGGGTGGACTTCTTGGCCTCAACGACGACGTCAGCAGCTCGAGCCGCTTCCTGGACGTTGGCTGGTTGTCGCTCTCTGACCCTGATGGCTAAATCAGTGGACAGGGTCTCCATGAACTGCTCACCTATGATAAGGTCTTTCAAATCCTCAACCTTGTTTACATCCTTATTGGATAAGCTGGCCCATTTCTGGAAATAACCATCCAGTCTTACGATAAATTGTTCGAAAGTTTCGCCCGTTTCTTTACGAGCCTCTCTAAACTTCCGACGATAGCCCTCTGCTGTAAGGTTAAACCTTTTCATCAGTGCAGCACGAAGACTATCATAGTTATTCTGTTCTTCAGGACGGAGGGCAAAGTAGAGGGATCTTGCAATACCCGTAAGGTAAGGCAGCAGGTGACTTGACCACGTTTCCTTTTCCCACCCCTGTAGCTCAGCTATCCTCTCGAACTGGTTTAGGTAGTCGTCCACGTTATCTGTCCTCTAAGGGTTTCAGTTTCAGACCCTCAATTCTCCTTTCCCTTCTCAGCCGTTCCTCATCTTCATGCTTCCTTCGAGCCTCTTCAGCCTCGATCCATCTCTCCTGATGTACTATGTCAGCTTTCCTTCTTTCATCTTCTCGGTCTAAAAGAAGTTTCCAGCGCTTTTCTTCTCTCTCTTCCTGCATCCTCAGTCTCATTTCTTCTTTCTCTTCTTGCATCTTCAGTCTCATTTCTTCTCTATCCTGCTGAGCCTGTAGGAAATGGATCAACACTGCGGACATGTCAGTGGCTGGAGCTGAAGCTGGACTGAACTGTGAGCTGGGATCAGTCTTGATCTCTCGCTCCACTTCTTTCTCACCAGGTCTTACAGAGTCGACCAACTGACTAATGCCTCTTGATCTACCCCTGCCAGCTGAACCCTTCCCATACCTGCTGAGAGGTGTTTCCTGCAATGGAGTTCTGGGACCTGACTGCTCTTGAGCCAGATCCCCAGGTTCTACATCACGCTGTTTACTCGCCATTGCCATAGACCGTGTAAACATCCCAACAAGTCTAAGAAAACAAAAGGAAAATCAATCTTGAGTCAAGACAACCACTTGGGTCTACAATTCAATCATCAGATTTGAAATAACACCTTTTGAAAACAATTAAGAGAGATATATATATACGCAATGTATGGGAAAAAACAACAACAACAAAACCTTAACCTCTACATAACACAAACCCCAAAGTTCCTGAGCGAAATGACAATCAAATACCCCGCATCTCCACCATTGTCGCGCCCCGACCCTCCTTGGACGGGACCTACCTTCTCACACAGAAGGAATCAGGAACTAGAAAAGTTAAATAAAGTTTTATTACACGACGAACAATTGCAAATACAAATAAGAAAACCCCCAGACAAAAAGTATACTGTCAAACTATGGCATACAGCCCTCATGCAATCAAAGCACACACATGCACACGCACACACACATACACACACACATACTCATGGTCACACACACACAAACTTGGATCCCGAGTGATGACTAATGATAAAGTCGATGTCCCTTCTGGGAACGTGAGGGAAAGAAGGGGAGGGGACAAACACAAATCTTGACCTCTTCCACCTACCCCTACCGCAAACGGTGGGCGGCACTGTTGAGGGGGCTGGCGGAAAAGCCGGTGTGATGAAGTTCGACACAAGATGATAGACGATGCTGCGACGAGGGACGACGATGAGAAGATGGACGAACGGGTGATGTCCGGGAAGGG
Source organism: Babylonia areolata (assembly GCF_041734735.1). NCBI lineage: Eukaryota > Metazoa > Mollusca > Gastropoda > Neogastropoda > Buccinidae > Babylonia > Babylonia areolata. Next base: position 1,104,167 of record NC_134884.1, read on the forward strand.
TCAAAGGATGCAAATGGGCTGGGAAAAGGGAAACAAGGGAAAAGGGACGAAAGGGAATAGCTGGGCTGTAGCGTCCACGCTCAACCCAGGACGCTATCGGAGTCTGGCGAAGGGACGCTGCCAGTCTGCCGTCCCAGATACCAGGAACAGGAACAAGAACAGGGACAGGCCTAAAAGGCCAATATTACTATGACAGTAATATCACAAACTAGCATAAACATCAAAATAACAATTTTAAGACTTAATTCAATTACGTAATAAGAAAATCTGCTTTAATCACTGCACTTGGCAAACACGGCTCAGTTCCAATAAGTGGTTAATATAAAACCCAACCAAATGCAAAACAATTCCTACTACCACTACTGCCACCACTACCACTTCTACTGGCACTACCACCACCATTACTTGGGAAATGAACTTATCCGAGACCTATTACAATACGGGAAAAATTACAACAATGAATTTTACTCAAAATCCCCCATTACTAGGACGAGTAATGATTTAATACAGTGCAGCAAGGAAATCAATTAACCACGTATAACAACAAACAAGCTAGTCAACCACTTTTATGCTTTACAGAATCATTTCGAAAGAGACCCCTTCCTATTTATCCAATGCAGCATTTACACACACACACAAAAAGAACGAGAACATTTAAACGTTTAACTGAAAATAAATACTAGCTACTTACATGGAACAACTTGTTCCCCTGGTGGACTTGGCTAGTCAGGAAAACCTAACTTCAACACACACAGGTGTTATACACAACTGGGCAATACATATTGCCACATCCAGAACATCCACATGGATGTTACTCTTGAGAGCTCTGCCGCGCGTCTGACTTCCAAAAACCAGTTTCAAAAATTCAGCTGATGCTGCCCTGAGTACAGCTTAATGGAAAAATAAAAACCCAGCACGTGAAAACCCAGGAAATGACACTATATGAAACTCAAGCACACTTAAACAACAGGCGTTCGAAGTTTATACATTATACAAATCCATTTCCACACAGGCACACGAAATAGGAAAAGGGTCAAAAGGTAAAAAATGTAATCCATCTCGCGACAAATAGAATAAAACAATATTCAACTGAACGATAGAATACACAGATAAATGACTGGATAGAATAAAACAATATTCAACTGAACAATAGAATACACAGATAATTGACTGGGATAGAGTAAAACAATTATTCAGCTGAACAATATAATACACAGATAAATGACTGGAATAGAATAAAACAATATTCAACTGAACAATAGAATACACAGATAAATGACTGGAATAGGATGAAACAATATTCAACTGAACGATAGAATACACAGATAAATGACTGGAATAGAATAAAACAATATTCAACTGAACAATAGAATACACAGATAAATGACTGGAATAGAATAAAACAATATTCAACTGAACAATAGAATACACAGATAAATGACTGGATAGAATAAAACAATATTCAGCTGAACAATATAATACACAGATAAATGACTGGAATAGGATGAAACAGTATTCAGCTGAACAATAAAATACATAGATAAATGACTGGAATAGAATAAAACAATTATTCGGCTGAACAATAGAATACATGGATAAATGACTGGAATAGAATAAAACAATTATTCAGCTGGACAATAAAATTCACAGATAAATGACTGGAATAGAATAAAACAATATTCAACTGAACAATAAAATTCACAGATAAATGACTGGAATAGAATAAAACAATATTCAACTGAACAATAGAATACACAGATAAATGACTGGATAGAATAAAACCATATTCAACTTGTCACGGCTCGTGACGGTTGCTATGCATGTGTTCATGTGCAACTCTCTTTTCCATCCCTTCTCCCCCTTTCTCACTCCCCCCCCCCCCCCCCCCCTCTCCTCCTCTCTCTCCCTCTCCCTTCTCCCCCTCTTTCCATCCCTCTCCTTCACCTCCCTCTCTCTCCTTCATGCTTTTACACGTGCATATCTGAGGATATGTGTATGTCATGTCCCTTCTCCTGAACGTTTTTGTGAGCTCTGAGCGAGTTCAGAAATCTGTCTGGAGGGGAGAGAAAGATTTCCCTGGGCTTTTGATGCCAAGCTCTGTCAAGAGACGGGTCACCGTTCCAGCGTGGGAGCTGTTGGGCGTCGTCTAACAGAAGTAGTGGGGTGTGTTCGTTGTCACCCCCTTCTTTCTCTGTGTGTGTGTGGGTCTGTGTTTCACCCTGGGCCAGCGGTGTGCCCATTTACCTGGTGACAGGTGAGGGAGTCTGTGTTTGTCTGCTTAACATTAATGTAGTGATGTGAATTGTGATATTGGTCGACATCAAGGTGAGGTTTAGGTTGCTTGCAAGGTCGGGGTGATGTTTTTTTTAGTGGAAATCTTGTAAATCCGGCATTCTTTTATCTCTAAATATTTGGGGGGAATTAGTAAATTTGTTGTTTAGGTGTATCATTTTGCCATAATTTTATTCAACTCGGATTGTTTCAGGTCTGTAATGGACATTGTCTAATTGCGGTATGTAAATTTTCCCAAACATTTTTGTGGGGATGGAAATGTGATGTAATTGTAATGTAGCCCGACTGGTGCTGGTTATATTATTCGGAACTAGCATGATGGAAACTGAAATATTATTGCCATTTGTGGTTCGTCATAATGTACGTTTGGGGCTGTGTGTTGGTTTAACCCTTTTATTATTTGGAAAAGCGAAAATAGACAGATCAAATACTTTTCACGGCGATAGCTTTGTACGCCGAGGCCGACAGCTCATGTAAAAGGTTATCCACTTGCTTTGTTTAGCGTAATGTATATTGCGCAAGGAAGAGATAAGTGGGGAAGGGGGGGGGATGTACTCTTTTGCAACTAGTAAAAAAGAACATAGTCTACAGAGTCAGCGAGATGTTACAGGTTTTCCTGTGTTTCCCTCCCTTCCGTGCCACTGCCTTCGACGGGTCTCCAGGACACAAGTCTGGAATGGTGCATATCTGTTATGCATGTGTGGGTGTATGTGTGAATGTGTGTCTTCATGTTTTACATTTATTTGTTTATTTATCATTGTTGTCTTATTTATTTATTTATTATTATTATTATTACCTTTTTTATATTATAATTATTAGTTAGTTATTTATTTATGTAAGCTTATCTATTATTTATTCACCTTTTTTTTCCTTTTTCTTTTTTTTTCTCAAGGCCTGACTAAGCGCGTTGGGTTTATGCTGCTGGTCAGGCATCTGCTTGGCAGATGTGGTGTAGCGTATATGGATTTGTCCGAACGCAGTGACGCCTCCTTGAGGTACTGAAACTGAAACTGAAACTGAAACCTCGTCCCCCTTCTAACGT